>NC_044559.1:55286259-55357879 GCF_007565055.1 Rhinopithecus roxellana | reverse complement strand
CACGTTTTGAACTGATGATATTTCTTTATCAGCGTAGGCCTCAATGCGATCCAAAGAAATCCTTCTCAGGTTCCTCAAAACGTGATATGGACTGTGCATTGGAAACATAAGTGTAACTGTGTGAGATGAATTCACAAATCACCAAGAAGTTTCTAGGAAAGCTTCTTTCCAGCTTTCATCCTAGGATATTCCCTTTGTCTCCGTAAGTTTCGTTGCGTTCAGAAGTATCCCGTTGAAGATTTCCAGAAAACTGTGTTAGCACACTGAACACTGAAGAGAAATTGTTAACTCTGTGAGTTGCATTCACACATCGCAATGCAGTTTCTCAGAAGGCTTCTTTCCAGTTTTCATCTGAGGAAATTTCCTCTTCCACCATAGCCCTCAATGAGCTCCCAAATATCACTTTCCAGAACACAAGATAACAGAGTTAGCAAACTTTTCCAAGAAGGGAAGGGTGGAACTCTGTGTGATGAAGTCACACATCAGAAAGCAATCTCTCAGAACGGTTCTCTCTAGTTATTATCTGAGGATATATCCATTTTCAGCATGGGCAACTATGGGCTCCCAAATCTACTTTGCAGGTTCCACTAAAAGCGTGTTAGCAAACTGCTTACTGAGAACTAAGCTGTAACTTCTGGAAGAGGAATTCACAGATCACAAAGAAGATTCTCATAAAGTTCTTTCACGTTTTGAACTGATGATATTTCCTTTATCAGCGTAGGCCTCAATGCGATCCAAAGTAGTCCTTCTCAGGTTCCTCAAAAACAGTGATAATGGACTGTTGCAGGAAACATAAGTGTAACTCTGTGAGATGAATTCACACATCATCAAGAAGTTTCTAGGAAATCTTCTTTCTAGTTTTCAACTGAGGATATTTCCTTTGTCACCGTAAGCTTCATTGCATTCAGAAGTATCCCATTGCAGATTTCGAGAAAAGTGTGTTAGCACACAGAACACTGAAGAGAAAGGTGTAACACTATGAGTTGCATTCACACATCGCAATGCAGTTTCTCAGAAGGCTTCTTTCCACTTTTCATTTGAGGATATTTCCTTTTTCACCGTAGCCCTCAATGTGCTTCCAAATATCACTTTGCAGAACACAAGATCACAGAGTTAGCAAACTGTTCCAAGAAGGGAAGGGTGGAACTCTGTGGGATGAAGTCACACATCAGAAAGCAATCTCTCAGAAAGTTTCTCTCCATTTAATATGTGAGGATGTTTCCTTTTTCACAATGGACCCTATGGGTTCCCAAATCTCACTTTGCAGTTTCCACGAAAAGAGGGTTAGCAAACTGCGTCCTGAGAACTCAGCTGTAACTCTGTGAGAGGAATTCACAGATCACAAAGAAGTTTCTCAGAAAGCTTCTTTCACGTTTTGAACTGATGATATTTCCTTTATCAGCGTAGGACTCAAAATGATCCCAAGAAGTCCTTCCCAGATTCCTCAGAAACAGTGATAATGGACTGTTGCAGGAAATATAAGTGTAAATCTGTGAGATTAATTCACACATCACCAAGAAGTTTCTAGGAAAGCTTCTTTCTAGTTTTTATCTGAGTATATTTCCTTTGTCAACGTAAGCTTCATTGCGTTCAGAAGTATCCCATTGAAGATTTCCAGAAAATTGTGTCAGCACACTGAACACTGAAGAGAAAGTTGTAACTCTGTGAGTTCACTCACACATCGCAATACAGTTTCTCAGAAGGCTTCTTTATTCTTTTGATATGAGGATATTTCCTTTTCCAATATAATCCTCAATGAGATCCAAATATCACTTTGCAGAATACAAGATAACAGACTTAGCAAACTGTTCCAAGAAGGGAAGGGTGGAACTCTGAGTAATGAAGTCACACATCAGAAAGCAATCTGTCAGAAAGCTTCTCTCTACTTATTATCTGAGGATATTTCCTTTTTCACCATGGGCCCCTTTGGGCTCCCAAATCACAGTTTGCAGGTTCTGCAAAAAGAGAATTAGCAAACTGCTTCCTGAGAAATAAGCTGTAACACTCTGAGAAGAATTCACAGATCACAAAGAAGTTTCTCAGAAAGCTTATTTCACGTTTTGAACTGATGATATTTCCTTTATCAGTCTAGGCCTCAATGCGATCCAAAGAAGTCCTTCTCAGGTTCCTCAAAAAAAGTGATAATCGACTGTTGCAGGAATCATAAGTGTAACTGTGTGAGATGAATTCACAATTCACCAACAAGTTTTGTGAGGAAATTTCTTTCTAGTTTTCATCTGAGGATATTTCCTTAGTCACCGAAAGCTGCATTGCGTTCAGAAGTATCCCACTGATGATTTCCAAAAAACTGTGTTAGCGCACTGAACACTGAAGAGAAAGGATTAACTCTGTGAGTTGCATTCACACATCGCAATGCAGTTTCTCAGAAGGCTTCGTTCCAGTTTTCATCTGAAGATATTTCCTTTTTCGACATAGCCCTCAATGAGCTCCCAAATATCACTTTGCAGGACACAAGATAACAGAGGTAGCAAACTGTTCCAAGAAGGGAAGGGTGGAACTGTGTGTCATGAAGTCACACATCAGAAAGTAATCTCTCGGAAAGCTTCTCTCTACTTATTATCTGACTAAGTTTCCTTTTTCACTGTGGGCCCCGATGGGCTCCCAAATCTCACTTTGCAGATTCCACGAAAACAGTGTTAGCAAACTGCTTCCCGAGAACTAAGGTTTAACTCTGTAAGAGGAATTCACAGATCAGAAAGAAGTTTCTCAGAAAGCTTCTCTCACTTTCTGAACTGATGATATTTTATTTATCAGCGTAGGTCTCAATGGATCCAAAGAATTCCTTCTCATGTACCTCAAATAGAGTGATAATGGATTGTTGCAGAAAACTTAACTGTAACTCTGTGAGATGAATTCACACATGACCAAGAAGTTTCTAGGAAAGCTTCTTTCAAGTTTACATCTGAGGATATTTGCTTTGTCACCGTAAGCTTCATTGCGTTCAGAAGTATCCCATTGCAGATTTCCAGAAAACTGTGTTAGCACACTGAACACTGAAGAGAAAGGGGTAACTCTGTGAGTTGCATTCACACTTCGAAATGCAGTTTCTCAGAAGGCTTCTTTCCAGTTTTCATCTGAGGATATTTCCTTTTTCACATAGCCTCAATGAGCTCCCAAATATCACTTTGCAGAACACAAGATAACAGAGTTAGCAAACTGTTCCAAGAAGGGAAGTTTGGAACTCTGTGTGATGAAGTCACACACACATCAGAAAGCAATCTCTCAGAAAGCTTCTCTCTAGTTATTATCTGAGGATATTTCCTATTTCACCATGGGCCCCTATGGGCGCCCAAATCTCACTTTGCAGATTACACGAAAAGAGTGTTAGCAAACTGCTTCCTGAGAACTAAGATGTAACTCTGTGAGAAGAATTCACAGATCACAAAGAAGTTTCTCAGATAGCTTCTTTCACGTTTTGAACTGATGATATTTCCTTTATCAGTGTAGGCCTCAAAACGATCCAAAGAAGTCCTTCTCAGGTTCCTCAAAAACAGTGAGAAGCGCCTTTTGCAGGAAACACGAGTGTAACCCTGTGAGATGAATTCACAGATCACTAAGAAGTTTCTAGGAAAGCTTCTTTCTAGTTTTCATCTGAGGATATTTTCTTTGTCACCTAAGCTTCATTGCGTTCAGAAGTACCCCATTGCAGATTTCCAGAAAACTGTGTTAGCACACTGAACACTGAAGAGAAAGGTGTAACTCTGTGAGTTGCGTTCACACATCGCAATACAGTTTCTCAGAAGGCTTCCTTCCAGTTTTCATCTGAAGATATTTCCTTTTTCACCAGAGCCCCCAATGAGCTCCCAAATATGACTTTGCAGAACACAAGATAACAGAGTTATCAAACTGTTCCAAGAAGGGAAGGGTGGAACTCTGTGTGATGAAGTCATACATCAGAAAGCAATCTCTCAGAAAGCTTCTCTATATTTATTATCTGAGGATATATCTTTTCTCACAATGGGCCCCTATGGGCTCCCAAATCTCACTTTGCAGATTCCACGAAAAGAGTTTTAGCAAACTGCTTCCTGATAACTAAGGTGTAACTCTGTGAGAGGAATTCACAGATCACAAAGAAGTTTCTCAGAAAGCTTCTTTCACGTTTTGAACTGATGATATTTCTTTTATCAGCGTAGGCCTCAATGCGATCCAAAGAAGTCCTTCTCAGTTTCCACAAAAACAGTGAGAATGGACTGTTGCAGGAAACATAAGTGTAACTCTGTGAGATGAATTCACACATCACCAAGTTGTCTCTAGGAAAGTTTCTTTGTAGTTTTCACCTGAGGATACGTGCTTTGTCACCGTAATCTTCATTGCGTTCAGAAGTATGCCATTGCAGATTTCCAGAAAACTGTGTTAGCACACTGAACACTGAAGAGAAAGGGGTAACTCTGTGAGTTGCATTCAGTCATCGCAAGGCAGTTTCTCAGAAGGCTTCTTTCCAGTTTTCATCTGAGGATATTTCCTTTTCCACCGTAGCCCTCAAAGAACTCCCAAATATCACTTGCCGAACACAAGATAACAGAGTTAGCAAACTGTACCAAGAAGGGAAGGGTGGAACTGTGTGTGGTGAAGTCACACATTAGAAAGCAATCTCTCAGAAAGCTTCTCTCTAAATATTATCTGAGGATATATCCTTTTTCACCATTGGCCCCTAGGGTCTTCCAAATCTCACTTTACGGATTCCACGAAAAGAGTGTTAACAAACTGCTTCCTGAGAACTAAGCTGTAACTCTGTGAGAGAAATTCACAGATCACAAAGAAGTTTCTCAGAAAGCTTCTTTCACGTTTTAAACTGATGATTCTTCCTTTATCAGCGTAGGAATCAATGCGATCCAAAGAAGTCCTTCTCAGGATGCCAAAAATGGTGATTACGGACTGTTGCAGGACACATAAGTGTAACTCTGTGAGACGAATTCACACATCACCAAGAAGTTTCTAAGAAAGCTTCCTTCTGGTTTTCAACTGAGGATATTTCCTTTGTCACCGTAAGCTTCATTGCGTTCAGAAGTATCCCATTGCAGATTGCCAGAAAACTGTGTCAGCACACTGAACACTGAAGAGAAAGGTGTAACTCTGTGAGTGGCATTCACACATGGCAATGCAGTCTCTCAGAAGGCTTCTCTCCACTTTTCATCTGAGGATATTTCCTTTTTCACCATAGCCCTCAATGAGCACCATAATATCTCTTTGCAGAACACAAGATAACAGTGTTAGCAAACTGTTGCAAGAAGGGAAGGGGGGAACTCTGTGTGATGAAGTCACCCATCAGAAAGCAATCTCACATGAAGCTTCTCTCAAGTTATTATCTGAGGATATATGCATTATCAGCATGGACATCTATGGGATCCCAAATCTACTTTGCAGATTCCAGGAAAAGAGTGTTAGCAAACTGCTTCCTGAGAGCTAAGCCGTAACTCTGTGAGAGGAATTCACAGATCACAAAGAAGTTTCTCAGAAAGCTTCTTTCACGTTTTGAACTGATGATATTTCCTTTCTCTCAGCGTAGGCCTCAATGCGATCCAAAGAAATCCTTCTCTGGTTCCTCAAAATCAGTGATACTAGACTGTTGCAGGAAACATAAGTGTAACTAAGTGAGATGAATTCACACATCCCAAAGAAGTTTCTAGGAAAGCTTCTTTCTACTTTTCATCTGAGGATATTTCCTTTGTCACCGTAAGCTTCATTGTCTTCAGAAATATCCCCTGGCAGATTTCCAGAAAACAGTGTTATCACACTGAACACTGAAGAGAAAGGTGTTACTCTTTGAGGTGCATTCACACGTCACAATGCAATTTCTCTGAAGGCTTCTTTCCTTTTTTCATCTGAGGATATTTCGTTTTTCACCATACCCCTCAATGAGCTCCCAAATATCACTTTGCAGTACACAAGATAACAGAGTTAGCATACTGTTCCAAGAAGGGAAGGGTGGAAGTCTGTGTGATGAAGTCACACATCAGAAAGCAATCTCTCAGAAAGCTTCTCTCTAGTTATTATCTGAGGATATATCAGTTTTCAACATGGGCAACTATGGGCTCCCAAATCTACTTTGCAGATTCCACGAAAAGTGTGCTACCAAACTGCTTCCTGAGAACTAAGCCGTAACTCTGTGAGAGGAATTCACAGATCACAAAGAAGTTTCTCAGAAAGCTTCCTTCAGGTTTTGAACTGATGATATTTCCTTTATCAGCGTAGGCCTCAATGCGATCCAAAGAAGTCCTTCTCAGGTTCCTCAAAAACAGTGATAATGGACTGTGGAAGGAAACATAAGTGGAACTGTGAGATGAATTCACACATCACAAAGAAGTTTCTGGAAAGCTTCTTTCTAGTTTTCAACTGAGGATATTTCCTTTTTCACCATAACCCTCACTGAGCTCCCAAATAACACTTTGCAGAACACAAGATAACAGAGTTAGCAGACTGTTCCAAGAACGGAAGGGTGGAAATCAGTGTGATGAAGTCACACATCAGAAAGCAACCTCTCAGAAAGCTTCTCTCTACTTATTATCTCACGATATTTCCTTTATCACCATTGGCCCATATGGGCTCCCAAATCTCACTTTGCAGATTCCACGAAAAGAGTGTTAGCGAACTGCTTCCTGAGAATTAAGCTGTAACTCTGTGAGAGGAAATCACAGATCACAATTAAGTTTCTCAGAAAGTTTCTTTCACGTTTTGAACTGATGATATTTCCTTTATCAGTGTAGGCCTTAATGGGATCCAAAATACTCCTTCTCAGGTTCCTCAAAAACAGTGATAATGGACTGTTGCAGGAAACATAAATGTAACTCTGTGAGATGAATTCACACATCACCAAGAAGTTTCTAGGAAACCTTCTTTCTAGTTTTCAACTGAGGATATTTCATTTGTTACCGTAAGCTTCAATGCGTTCAGAAGTATCCCATTGCAGATTTCCAGAAAACTGTGTGAGTACACTGAACACTGAAGAGAAAGGTGTAACTCTGTGAGTTGCATTCACACATCAAAATGCACTTTCTCAGAAGGCTTCTTTCCAGGTTTCATTTGAGGATATTTCCTTTTTCACCATAGGCCTCGATGATTTCAGAATTATCACTTTGTATAACACAAGATAACAGAGTTAGAAAACTGTTCCAAGAAGGGAAGTGTGGATCTCTGTGTGATAAAGTGACATATCAGAAAGCAATCTCTCAGAAAGCTTCTCTCTAGTTATTATCTGAGGACATTTCCTTTTTCACCAGAGCCCTCAATTAGTTCCCAAATATCACTTTGCTGAACCCAACACAACAGAGTGAATAAACTGTTCCAAGAAGGGAGTGTTGGAACTCTGTGTGTTGAAGTCACACATCAGAAAGCAATCTCTCTGAAACTTTCTCTCTAGTTATTATCTGAGGATATTTCCTTTTTCACCATGAGCCCGTAACGGCTCCCAAATCTCACTTTGCAGATTTCACGAAAATAGTGTTAGCCAACTGCTTCGTGAGAAATAAGCTGAATCTCTGTGAGAGGAACTCACAGATCACAAGGAAGTTTCTCAGAAAGCTTCTTTCACGTTTTCAACTGATGATATTTCCTTTATCAGCGTAGGCCTCAATTCCATCCATAGAGTCCTTCTCCCAATCCCAAAAACAGTGATTACGGTCTGTTGCAGGAAACGTAAGTGTAACTCTGTGAGATCAATTCACACATCACCAAGAAGATTCTAGGAAAGCTTCTTTCAATTTTTCAACTGAGGATATTTCCTTTGTTACCGTAAGCTACATTGAGTTCAGAAGTATCCCATTGTAGATTTCCAGAAAACCGTGTTTGCACACTGAACACTGAAGAGAAAGGAGTAACTCTGTGAGTTTCATTCACACATCGTAATGCAGTTTCTCAGAAGGCTTCTTTCCAGTTTTCATCTGAGGATATTTCCTTTTTCACCACAGCCCTCAATGAGCTCCCAAATATCACTTTGCATAACACAAGATAACAGAGTTAGCAAACTGTTCCAAGAAGGGAAGGTTGGAACTCTGTGTGATGAAGTCACATATTAGAAAGCAATCTCTCAGAAAGTTCTCTCTTGTTATTATCTGAGGATATTTCCTTTTTCACCATGGGCCCCTATGGGCTCCCAAATCTCACTTTGCAGATTCCACGAAAAGAGTGTTAGCAAACTGCTTCCTGAAAACTAAGTTGTAACTCTGTGAGAGGAATACACAGATCACAAAGAAGTTTCTCGGAAAGCTTCTTTCACGTTTTGAACTGATGATATTTCCCATATCACTGTAGGCCTCAATGCGATCCACAGAAGTGCTTCTCAGGTTCCTCAAAAACAGTGATAATGGACTGTTACAGGAAATATATGTGTAACTCTGTGAGATGAATTCACACATCACCAAGAAGTTTCTAGGAAAGCTTCTTTCCAGTTTTCATCTGAGGATATTCCCTTTGTCACCATAAGCTTCATTGAGTTCAGAAGTAACCCATTGCAGATTTCCAGAAAACTGTGTTAACACACTGAACCCTGGAGAGAAAGGTGTAACTGTTTGAATTGCATTCACACATCGCAATGCAGTTTTTCAGAAGGCTTCTTTCCAGTTTTCATCTGAGGATATTTCCTTTTTCACCATAGCCCTCAATGAGCTCCCAAATATCACTTTGCAGAACACAAGATAACAGAGTTAGCAAACTGTTCCAAGAAGGGAAGGGTGGAACTCTGTGGATGATGTCATCCATCATGAAGTAATCTCTCAGAAAGCTTCTCTCTAGTAATTATCTGAGTATATTCCCTTTTTCACCATGGGCCCCTATGGGCTCCCAAATCTCACTTTGCAGATTCCACGAAAAGAGTGTTAGCACACTGCTTTGGCGCAGGCCATGTAGGATAGGGACGACACGGACCCTGATCGCATAAGGCTGCTCTCGAGCAAGGCTCAGAGCCCTCTGGATGTTGGCAAGGCCACTTCCAATGCCTGTGCAGCAAGTGGCGCTGGTGGGCTCTTCTGTATCGCTGGAATAAGCTATGCTATTTTGCTTTGCATTTGGTTGATCATTTATATGCGGACAACTATTGGAGGGGATTCACGGTGAGGTCTGGGGAGTGTTACTCATTCGGTAATTTTACTGCCCACCCCCATTCCAGATCTTGGAAAATAGGGCAATAACCATGAGCTGGAAAGATAGAAGAAAAATCTTACCACATTACCCTCGGAAAATTTGGCCCTGGGCCTGTCCCTACAATATGGGTTAATGGCCAGTGGGGGTATGTGATGGGAACACATAAGGGAAAAAAGAAGATATGGTATTCCCCTAAAGGCAAAAATTCTATGCAAAATTTGTCATGGTTAAGTTCCCAACTTATTTCATATTCTGAGGATTATATAAATGGTAAAAAAAATGGCGTGGATAGATGGGAAGTTAATTCTATAAAAAGATTTAAGTTTGTGGGACACAGTAAGACGACAAGGATATTAAATTTGGTGCCCTATACAAAAATGAAAGTTAAATACTAAAATTAGAAAAAGGAAAAATTTTTATACATAGTTATATAATCAATGTTAAAGTATAACCTTGCACTTAATAGAGACTGCTGTGCCAGTTCTAAGCCTATAACCAATGGTGCTGCTATAATTGTCCCTATGACCATTTCCTCAAAGACCACACAATGGACCCGTCTAGCACCTGTAACCGCAAGAGCCACCAAGTCTGATATAAGACTTTGTTATGTTAACCATTAAGCCTGCTTATTCCCAAAAAGGGTAACCAAGGGAAGAAGAACAAATTGACCATCCATGAAGAGAACTGTTCTTGATAAATTTCTGAAAATATCCTGATAATCTATATATAATTATGTAATCGCCTGATGCTCTGCTGATTGACAATTGTTCTATAAGATACTATAGAATCCTATAGTAAAAATCATTCAGGGCTGTCAGCACTTTCCTGGGCTGCAGTCTTGTCTGTGTCCTCTTGCATGTTGTGTCTGGTGTCTTTATTGTCTCTCACAACCTTGCCTCTCCCCTTTGGGGTACCTTGGACACGCTAGGGCTGGACCCCGGCACTGCTTCCTGAGAACTAAGCTGCAACTCTGTGAGAGGAATTCACAGATCACAAAGAAGTTTCTTAGAAAGTTACTTTCACGTTTTGAAATGATGATATTTCCTTTGTCAGCGTAGGCCTCAATGCGATCCAAAGAAGTGCTTCTCAATTTCCTCAAAAACAGTGATAATGGACTGTTACAGGAAACATAAGTGTAACTCTGTGAGATGAATTCACACATCACCAAGAAGTATCTAGGAAAGCCTCTTCCTAGTTTTCAACTGAGGATATTTCCTTTGTCATCGTAAGCTTCATTGCTTTCAGAAGTATCCAATTGCAGATTTCCAGAAAACTGTGTTAGCACAATGAACATTGAAGAGAAAGGTGTAACTCTGTGAGTTGCATTCACACATCACAATGCAGTTTCTCAGAAGGCTTCTTTCCAGTTTTCATCTGAGGATATTTCCTTTTTCACCATAGCCCTCAATGAGATCCCCAATATCACTTGGCACAACACAAGATAACAGAGTTAGCAAACTGTTCCAACAAGGGAAGGGTGGAAATCAGTGTGATGAAATCATACATCAGAAAGCAATCTCTCAGAAATCTACTCTCTAGTTATTATCTGAGGATATTTCCTTGTTCACCATGGGCCCCTATGGTCTCCCAAATCTCACTTTGCAGATTCCACGAAAAGAGTGCTAGCAAACTGCTTCCTGAGAACTAAGCTGTAACTCTCTGAGAGGAATTCACAGATCCCAAAGTAGTTTCTCAGAAAGCTTCCTTCACGTTTTGAACTGATGATATTTCCTTTATCAGCGTAGGCCTCAGTGCGATCCAAAGAATGCCTTCTCAGGTTCCTCAGAAACAGCGATAATGTGCTGTTGCAGGAAACATAAGTGTAACTCTGGGAGATGAATTCACACATCACCAAGAAGTTTCTAGGAAAGATTCTTTCTAGTTTTCAACTGAGGATATTTCCTTTGTCACCGTAAGCTTCATTGTGTTCAGAAGTATCCCACTGCAGATTTCCAGAAAACTATGTCAGCACACTGAACACTGAAGAGAAAGATGTAACTCTGTGAGTTGCATTCACGCATCGCAATGCAGTTTCTCAGACGCGTTCCTTCCAGTTTTCATCTGAGGATAGTTCATTTTTCACCATTGCCCTCAATGAGCTCCCACATATCACTTTGCAGAACACAAGAAAACAGAGTTAGCAAACTCTTCCA
Source organism: Rhinopithecus roxellana (assembly GCF_007565055.1). Lineage (NCBI taxonomy): Eukaryota > Metazoa > Chordata > Mammalia > Primates > Cercopithecidae > Rhinopithecus > Rhinopithecus roxellana. The sequence goes on along the minus strand of NC_044559.1, from coordinate 55,346,630 downwards.
AGAAGGGAAGGTTGGAACTCTCTTTGATGAAGTCACACATCAGAAAGCAATCTCTCAGAAAGCTTCTCTCTAGCTATTATCTGAGGATATTTCCTTTTTCATCATGAGCCCCTATGGGCTCCCAAATCTCACTTTGCAGATTCCACGAAAAGAGTGTTAGCACACTGCTTCCTGAGAACTAAGCTGTAACTCTGTGAGGGGAATTCAGAGATCACAGAGAAGTTTCTCAGAAACCTTCTTTCACGTTTTGAACTGATGATATTTCCTTTATCAGCGTAGACTTCAATACGATCGAAAGAAGTCCTTCTCAGCTTCCTCAAAAACATTGATAACAAAGTGTTGCCTGAAACATAAGTGAAAGGCTTTGAGATGAATTCACAGATCACCAAAAATTTTCTAAGAACCTTCTTTCTAGTTTTCATCTGACGATATATCATTTGTCACCGTAAGCTTCATTGCGTTCAGAAGTATCCCATTGCAGATTTCCAATAAACTGTGTTAGCACACTGAACAGTGAAGAGAATGGGGTAACTCTGTGAGTTGCATTCACACATCACAATGCAGTTTCTCAGAAGTCTTCTTTCCAGTTTCCATCTGAGGATATTTCCTTTTTCATCATAACCCTCAATGAGCTCCCAAATATTACTTTGCAGAACACAAGATAACAGAGTTAGCAAACTTCCAAGAAGGGAAGGGTGGAACTCTGTATGATGAACTCACAAATGAGAAAGCAATCTCTCAGAATGCTTCTCTCTAGTCATTATCTGAGTCAATTTCCCTTTTCACCAAGGGCCCCTAAGGGCTCCGAAATCTCACTGTGCAGATTTCACGAAAAAAGTGTTCGCAAACTGCTTCCTGAGAACTAAGCTGTAACTCTGTGAGAGGTATTCACAGATCACAAAGAAGTTTCTCAGAAACCTTCTTTCACGTTTTGAACTGATGATATTTCCTTTATCAGCGTAGGCCTCAATGCGATCCAAAGAAGTCCTTCTCAGCTTCCTCAACAACAGTGATAATGGACTGTTGCAGGAAACAGAAGTGTAACTCTGAGAGATGAATTCACACATCACAAACAGGTTTCTAGGAAAGCTTCTTTCTAGTTTTGAACTGAGGAAATTTCCTGTCTCCGCAAGCTTCATTGCGTTCAGAAGTATCCCATTGCAGATTTCCAGAAAACTGTGTTAGCACACTGAACACTGAAGAGAAAGGTGTAACTCAGTGAGTTGCATTCACACATCAAAATTCAGTTTCTCAGAAGGCTTCTTTCCAGTTTTCATCTGAGGATATTTCCTTTTTCATCATAGACCTCAGTGAGCTCCCAAATATCACTTTGCAGATCACAAGATAACAGAGATAGCAAACTGTTCCAAGAAGTGAAGGGTGGAACTCAGTGTGATGAAGTCACACATCAGAAAGCAATCTCTCAGAAAGCTTCTCTCTACTTATTATCTGAGGATGTTTCCTTTTTCACCATGGGCCCCTATTGGCTCCCAAATCTCACTTTGCAGATTCCACGAAAACGGTGTTAGCAAACGCTTTACTGTGTACTAAGCTGTTACTCTGTGAGAGGAATTCACAGATCACAAAGTAGTTTCTCAGAAAGCTTCTTTCACGTTTTGAACTGATGATATTTCCTTTAGGAGCGTAGGCCTCAATCCGATTCAAAGAAGTCCTTCTCAGGTACCTCAAAAAGAGTGAATGGAATGTTGCAGGAAACATAAGCGTAACTCTGTGAGATGAATTCACACATCACCAAGAAGTTTCTAGGAAAGGTTCTTTCTAATTTTCAGCTGAGGATATTTCCTTTGTCACCGTAAGCTTCATTGCGTTCAGAAGTATCCCATTGCAGTTTTCCAGAAAACTGTGATAGCACAGTGAACACTGAAGAGAAACGTATGACTCTGTGAGTTGCATTCAGACATCGAAATGCCATTTCTCAGAAGGCTTCTTTCCACTTTTCATTTGAGGATATATCCTTTTTCACCATAGTCCTCAATGAGCTCCCAAATATCAATTTGCAGAACACAAGATAACAGAGTTAGCAAACTGTTCCAAGAAGGGAAGGGTGGAACTGTGGGTGATGAAGTCACACATCAGAAAGCAATCTCAGAGAAAGCTTCTCTCTAGTTATTATCTGAGAATATTTTCTTTTTCACCATGGGCCCCTATGGGCTCCAAAATATCAGTTTGCAGATTCCACGAAAAGAGGATTAGCACACTGCTTCCTGAGAACAAAGCTGTAACTCTTTGACAGTAATTCACAGATCACAAAGAAGTTTCTCGTAAAGATTCTTTCACGTTTTGAACTGATGATATTTCCTTTATCAGCATAGGCCTCAATACGATCCAAAGATTTCCTTCTCAGCTTCCTCAAAAACATTGATAACGGACCTTTGACTGAAATATTAGTGTAACGCTGTGGGATGAATTCACAGATCACCAAGAATTTTCTAAGAAGATTCTTTTTAGTTTTCATCTGAGGATATTTCCTTTGTCACCGTAAGCTACATTGCGTTCAGAAGTATCCCATTGCAAATTTCCAGAAAACTGTGTCAGCAAACTGAACACTGAAGAGAAAAGTGTAACTCTGTGAGTTGCATTCACACATCGCAATGCAGTTTTTCAGTAGGCTTCTTTCCAGTTTTGATCTGAGTATATTTCCTTTATCAAAATAGCCCTCAATGAGCTCCCAAATATCACTTTGCAGAACCCAACGCAACAGAGTTAGCAAACTGTTCCAAGAAGGGAAGGGTGGAAATCTGTGTGATGAAGTCACACATCACAAAGCAATCTCTCAGTAAACTTCTCTGTAGTTATTATCTGAGGATATATCCTTTATCTCCATGGGACCCAACGGACTCCAAAATCTCAATTTGCAGATTCCCCGAAAAGAGTGATAGCAAACTGCTTCCTGAAGTCTAAGTTATAAGTCTGTGAGATGAACTCACAGATCAGAAAGATCTTTCTCAGAAAGCTTCATTCACGTTTTGAACGGAGGTAATTTACTTTATCAGCGTAGGCCTTAATGCGATCCAAGGAAGCCCTTCTCAGGTTCCTCAAAGACAGTGTTAATGTTCTGCTCCACGAAACATAAGTGTAACTCTGGAAGATGAATTCACACATAACCAAGAAGTTTCAAAGAGAGCTTTCCAGCTTTCATCTGTGGATATTTCCTTTGTCACAGTACGGTTCATTGCGCTATGAGGTATCTAATTGCAGATGTCCGGAACTCTGTGTTAAAAAACTGATCACTGAAGAGAAACGTGTAACTCTGTGAGTTGCATTCACACATGGCAATGCAGTTTCTCAGAGAGCTTCTCTTTAGTTATTATGTGAGGATATTTCCTTTTTCACCATAGCCCTCAATGAGCTCCCAAATATACCTCTGCAGCATCCACGACAACAGTGTTAGCAAACTGTTCCAAGACGGGAAGGGTGGAACTCTGTGTGATGAAGTCACACATCAGAAAGCAATCTCTCAGAAAGCTTCTCTCTAGTTATTATGTGAGGATATTTCCTTTTTCACCATGGGCCCCTATGTGCTCCCAAATATCACTTTCCAGATTCCACGAAAAGAGTGTTAGCAAACTGCTTCCTGAAGTCTAAGTTATAAGTCTGTGAGATGAACTCACAGATCAGAAAGACGTTTCTCAGAAAGCTTCTTTCACGTTTTGAACGGATGAAATTTCCTTTATCAGCGTAGACCCCAATGCGATCCAAAGAAGCCCTTCTCAGGTTCCTCAAAGACAGTGTTAATGGACTGCTCCACGAAACATAAGTGTAACTCTGTGAGATGAATTCACACATCACCAAGAAGTTTCTAAGAAAGCTTCTTTCTAGTTTTCATCTGTGGATATTTCCTTTGACACCGTAAGCTTCATTGCACTGAGAAATATCCCTAGGCAAGTTTCCAGAAAACTATGTTAGCAAACTGATCACTGAAGCGAAACGTGTAACTCTGTGAGTTGCATTCATACATCGACGTGCATTTTCCCAGAAGGCTTCTTTCCAGTGCTTATCTGAAGATATTTCCTTGTTCACCATAGCCCTCAATGAGCTCCCAAATATCACTTTGCAGTATCCACGACAACAGTGTTAGCAAACTGTTCCAAGAAGGGAAGGGTGGAACTCTGTGTCATGAAGTCACACATCAGAAAGCAATCTCTCAGAAAGCTTTTCTCTAGTTATTATCTGAGGATATTTCCTCTTTCACAATGGGCCCCAATGGACTCCCAAATATCCCTTTGCAGATTCCACGAAAAGTGAGGTAGCAAACTGCTTCATGAGGCCTAAGTTGTAACTCTGTAAGATGAATTCAGAGATAACAAAGAAGTTTCTCAGAAAGCTTCTTTCTCATTTTTATTGGAAGATATTTCTATTGACCCCATTGTTTTCAAAGGGATCCGGAATATCTGTTCTCAGATTCCACACACATAGGCCTAGGCCACTGCCCCACGAAATACAGCTGTAACTCAGTGAGTTGAATTCACACATCGCAAAGCGGTTTCTCAGAAAGATTCTTTCTTTTGTAAGATGAGGTTATTTGTGGTCTCGGAGAGCCACCATGTGACCTACTGCAGATTCTGCGAAAACTCTGCTAGCAAGCTTCTCAGTGAAAACAATGATGGACATCTGTGGGCTGAATTCACCCACAACAAAGAAGTTTCTGAGAAGGCTTCTCTGCAGGTTTCTATGAGGATAGTTCCTTATTCACCATGCGATTCACGATATCCAAGACATCACATCTGAGATTCCTCAAAATGAGTGCTAGGAAACTCCCCCGAGAAAGGGTGATGTAACACTGTGAAATGAATTCACATATCACAAAGCAGTTTCTCAGAAAGCTTGATTCCGCTTTTTCTTGGAGGATATTTCTTTTCTCCTTCCATTCTTCAAAGCCATCTGAAATATCACTTCTCGGAATTCACGGAAACAGTCCTAAGAAACGGCTCCAAAAAACACTGGCGAAACTCTGTGAGATGAAGTAACACATCAGAAAGCAATCTCTCAGAAAGCTTCTCTCTAGTTATTATCTGAGAATATTTCCTTTTTCACAAAGGGCCCCAATAGGCTCCCAAATATCACTTTGCAGATTCTACGAAAAGAGTGTTAGCAAACTGCTTCTTGAGGCATAGTTTGAAACTCTGTGAGATGAATTCACAGATGAGAATGAAGTTTCTCAGAAAGCTTGTTTCACGTTTTGAACTGATGAAATTTCTTTTATCAGCGTAGGCCTCAATGCGATCCAAGGAAGCCCTTCTCAGTTTCCTCAAAGACAGTGTTAATGGACTGCTCCAGGAAACATTAGTGTAACTCTGTGAGATGAATTCACACATCACCAAGAAGTTTCTAAGAAAGCTTCTATCTAGTTTTCATCCGTGGATATTTCCTTTGTCACCGTAAGGTTCATTGCGCTATGAAATATCTATTTGCAGATATCCAGAAAACTAAGTTAGCAAACTGATCACTGAAGAGAAACATGTAACTCTGTGAGTTGCATTCACTCATGGCAATGCAGTTTCTCAGAAGGCTTCTTTCCAGTTTTGATCTGAGGATATTTCCTTTTTCACCATAGCCCTCAATGAGCTCCCAAATATACCTTTGCAGAATCCACGACAACAGTGTTAGCAAACTGTTCCAAGAATTGAACGGTGGAACTCTGTGTAATGAAGCCACATATCAGAAAGGAATCTCTCAGAAAGCTTCTCTCTAGTTATTAGGTGAGGATATTTCCTATCTCACCATGGGCCCCTATGGGCTCCCAAATATCACTTTACAGATTCCACGAGAAGAGTGTTAGCAAACTGCTTCCTGAAGTCTATGTTATAAGTCTGTGAGACGAACTCACAGATCAGAAAGAAGTTTCTCAGAAAGCTTCTTTTACGTTTTGAACGGATGAAAGTTCCTTTATCAGCGTAGGCCTCAATGCGATCCAAAGAAGCCGTTCTCAGATTCCTCAAAGACAGTGTTAATGGACTGCTCCACGAAACATAAGTGTAACTCTGTGAGATGAATTCACACATAACCAAGAAGTTTCTAAGAAAGCTTCTTTCTAGTTTTCATCTGTGGATATTTCCTTTGTCACCGCAAGGTTCATTGCGCTACGAAGTATCTAACTGCAGATTTCCAAAAAACTGTGTTAACAAACTGATCACTGAGGAGAGACTTGTAACTCTGTGAGTTGCATTCACACATAGCAATGCAGTTTCTCAGATAGCTTCTCTTTAGTTATTATGTGAGGATATTTCATTTTTCACCATAGCCCTCAATGAGCTCCCAAATATACCTTTGCAGAATCCACGACAACAGTGTTAGCAAACTGTTCCAAGAAGGGAAGGGTGGAACTCTGTGTGATGAAGCCACACATCAGAATGGAATCTCCCAGAAAGCTTCTCTCTAGTTATTAGGTGAGGATATTTCCTTTTTCACCATGGGCCTCTATGGGCTCCCAAATATCACTTTACAGATTCCATGAAAAGAGTGTTCGCAAACTGCTTCCTGAAATCTAAGTTATAAGTCTGTGAGATGAACTCACAGATCAGAAAGACGTTTCTCAGAAAGCTTCTTTCAAGTTTTGAACGCACGAAATTTCCTTTATCAGCGTAGGCCTCACTGCGATCCAAAGAAGCCATTCTCAGAGTCCTCAAAGACAGTGTTAAAGGACGGCTCCACGAAACATAAGTGAATCTCTGTGACATGAATTCACACATCACCAAGAAGTTTCTAAGAAAGCTTCTTTATAATTGTCATCTGTGGATATTTCCTTTGTCACCGTAAGGTTCATTGCGCTATGAAGTATCTAATTGCAGATTTCCAGAAAACTGTGTTAACAAACTGATTACTGAGGAGAAACGTGAAACTCTTGAGTTGCATTCACACATGGCAATGCAGTTTCTCAGAAAGCTTCTCTTTAGTTATTATGTGAGGATATTTCCTTTTTCACCATAGCCCTCAATGAGCTCCCAAATATACCTTTGCAGAATCCACGACAACAGAGTTAGGAAACTGTTCCAAGAAGGGAAGGGTGGAACTCTGTGTGATGAAGCCACACATGAGAAAGGAATCTCTCAGAAAGCTTCTCTCTAGTTATTATGTGAGGATATTTACTTTTTCACCATGGGCCATTATGGGCTCCCAAATATCACTTTACAGATTCCACGAAAAGAGTCTTAGCAAACTGGTTCCTGAAGTCTAAGTTATAGGTCTGTGAGATGAACTCACAGATCAGAAAGACGTTTCTCAGAACGCTTTCTTTAACGTTTTGAACGGATGAAATTTCCTTTATCAGCGTAGGCCTCAATGCGATCCAAAGAAACCATTCTCAGAGACCTCAAAGACAGTGTTAATGGACTGCTCCACGAATCATAAGTGTAACTCTGTGAGATGAATTCACACATCACCAAGAAGTTTCTAAGAAAGCTTCTTTCTAGTTTTCATCTGTGGATATTTCCTTTGTCACCGTAAGGTTCATTGCGCTATGAAGTATCTAATTGCAGATTTCCAAAAAACTGTGATAACAAACTGATCACTGAAGAGAAACGTGTAACTCTGTGAGTTGCATTCACACCTGGCAATGCAGTTTCTCACATAGCTTCTCTTTAGTTATTATGTGAGGATATTTCATTTTTCATCATAGCCCTCAATGAGCTCCCAAATATACCTTTGCAGAATCCACGACAACAGTGTTAGCAAACTGTTCCAAGAAGGGAAGGTTGGAACTCTGTGTGATGAAGCCACACATCAGAAAGGAATCTCCCATAAAGCTTCTCTCTAGTTATTAGGTGAGGATATTTCCTTTTTCACCATGGGCCCCTATGGGCTCCCAAATATCAATTTACAGATTCCACGAAAAGAGTGTTCGCAAACTGCTTCCTGAAATCTAAGTTATAAGTCTGTGAGATGAACTCACAGATCAGAAAGACGTTTCTCAGAAAGCTTCTTTCAGGTTTTGAACGGATGAAATTTCCTTTATCAGCATAGGCCTCAATTCGATCCAAGGAAGCCATTCTCAGAGTCCTCAAAAACAGTGTTAATGGTCTCCTCCACGAAACATAAGTGTAATTCTGTGAGATGAATGCACACATCACCAAGAAGTTTCTAAGAAAGCTTCTTCTAGTTTTCATGTGTGGATATTTCCTTTGTCACCGTAAGGTTCATTGCGCTATGAAATATCTAATTGCAGATTTCCAGAAAACTGTGTTAACAAACTGATCACTGAGGAGAGACGTGTAACTCTGTGAGTTGCATTCACACCTGGCAATGCAGTTTCTCAGAAAGCTTCTCTTTAGTTTTTATGTGAGGATATTTCCTTTTTCACCATAGCCCTCAATGAGCTCCCAAATATACCCTTGCAGAATCGACGACAACAGTGTTAGCAAACTGTTCCAAGAAGGGAAGGGTCTAACTCTGTGTGATGAAGCCACACATCAGAAAGGAATCTCTCAGAAAGCTTCTCTCTAGTTATTAGGTGAGGATATTTCCTTTTTCACCATGGGCCCATATGGGCTCCCAAATATCACTTTACAGATTCCACGAAAAGAGTGTTAGCAAACTGCTTCCTGAAGTCTAAGTTATAAGTCTGTGAGATGAACTCACAGATCAGAAAGAAGTTTGTCAGAAAGCTTCTTTCACGTTTTGAACAGATGAAATTTCCTTTATCAACGTAGGCCTCAATGCGATACAAAGGAACCGTTCTCAGATTCCTCAAAGACAATGTTAATGGACTGCTCCACGAAACATAAGTGTAACTCTGTGAGATGAATTCACACATCAGCAAGAAGTTTCTAAGAAATTTTATGTCTAGTTTTCATCTGTGGATATTTCCTATGTCACCATAAGGTTCATTGCGCTATGATGTATCTAATTGAAGATTTCCAGAAAACTGTGTTAACAAACTGATCACTGAGGAGAAACGTGTAACTCTGTGAGTTGCATTCACACATGGCAATGCAGTTTCTCAGAAAGCTTCTCTTTAGTTATTATGTGAGGATATTTCCTTTTTCACCATAGCACTCAATGAGCTCCCAAATATACCTTTGCAGAATCCACGACAACAGTGTTAGCAAACTGTTCCAAAAGGAAAGGGTGGAACTCTGTGTGATGAAGCCACACATCAGAAAGGAATCTCTCAGAAAGCTTCTCTCTAGTTATTAGTTGAGGATATTTCCTTTTTCACCATGGGCCCCTATGGGCTCCCACGTATCACATTACAGATTCCACGAAAAGAGTGTTAGCAAACTGCTTCCTGAAGTCTAAGTTATAAGTCTGTGAGATGAACTCACAGATCAGAAAGACGTTTCTCAGAAAGCTACTTTCAGGTTTTTTACGGATGAAATTTCCTTTATCAGCGTATGCCTCAATGCGATCCAAAGAAGCCGTTCTCAGATTCCTCAAAGACAGTGTTAATGGAGTGCTCCACGAAACATAAGTGTAACTCTGTGAGATGAATTCACACATCACAAAGAAGTTTCTAAGAAAGCTTCTTTCTAGTATTCATCTGTGCATAATTCCTTTGTCACCGTAAGGTTCATTGCGCTATGAAGTATCTAATTGCAGATTTCCAGAAAACTGTGTTAACAAACTGATGAATGAGGAGAGACGTGTAACTCTGTGAGTTGCATTCACACCTGGCAATGCAGTTTCTCAGATAGCTTCTCTTTAGTTATTATGTGAGGATATTTCTTTTTTCATCATAGCCCTCAATGAGCTCCCAAATATACCTTTGCAGAATCCACGACAACAGTGTTAGCAAACTGTTCCAAGAAGGGAAGGGTGGAACTCTGTGTGATGAAGCCACACATCAGAAAGGAATCTCCCATAAAGCTTCTTTCTAGTTATTAGGTGAGGATATTTCCTTTTTCACCATGGGCCTCTATGGGCTCCCAAATATCACTTTACAGATTCCACAAAAAGAGTGTTCGCAAACTGCTCCCTGAAGTCTAAGTTATAAGTCTGTGAGATGAACTCACAGATCAGAAAGACGTTTCTCAGAAAGCTTCTTTCAGGTTTTGAACGGATGAAATTTCCTTTATCAGGGTAGGCCTCAATGCGATCCAAAGAAGCCATTCTCAGAGGCCTCAAAGACAGTGTTAATGGACTGCTCAACGAATCATAAGTGTAACTCTGTGAGATGAATTCACACATCACCAAGAAGTTTCTAAGAAAGCTTCTTCTAGTTTTCATGTGTGGATATTTCCTTTGTCACCGTAAGGTTCATTGCGCTATGAAATATCTAATTGCAGATTTCCAGAAAACTGTGTTAACAAACTGATCACTGAGGAGAACCGTGTAACTCTGTGAGTTGCATTCACACATGGCAATGCAGTTTCTCAGAAAGCTTCTCTTTAGTTATTATGTGAGGATATTTCCTTTTTCACCATAGCCCTCAATGAGCTCCCAAATATACCTTTGCAGAATTCACGACAACAGTGTTAGCAAACAGTTCCAAGGATTGAAGGCTGGAACTCTGTGTGATTAAGCCAAACATGAGAAAGGAACATCTCAGAAAGCTTCTCTCTAGTTAGTATGTGAGGATATTTCAATTTTCACCATGGGCGCCTATGGGATCCCAAATATCACTTTACAGATGTCACTAAAAGAGTGTTAGCTAACTGCTCCCTGAAGTCAAAGTTATAAGTCTGTGAGATGAACTCACAGATCAGAAAGACGTTTCTCAGAAAGCTTCTTTCACGTTTTGAACGGATGAAATTTCCTTTATCCGCGTAGGCCTCAATGCGATCCAAAGAAGCCATTCTCAGAGACCTCAAAGACAGTGTTAATGTACTGGTCCACGAAACATAAGTGTAACTCTGTGAGATGAATTCACACATAACCAAGAAATTTCCAAGAAAGCTTCTTTCTAGTTTTCATCTGTATATATTTCCTTTGTCACCGCAAGGTTCATTGCGCTATGAAGTATCTAATTGCAGATTACTAGAAAACTGTGTTAACAAACTGATCACTGAGGAGAGACGTGTAACTCTGTGAGTTGCATTCACACATGGCAATGCAGTTTCTCAGAAAGCTTCTCTTTAGTTATTATGTGAGGATATTTCCTTTTTCACCATAGCCCTCAATGAGCTCCCAAATATATCTTTGCAGAATCCACGACAACAGTGTTAGCAAATTGTTCCAAGAAGGGAAGGGTGGAACTCTGTGTGATGAAGCCACACATCAGAAAGGAATCTCTCAGAAAGTTTCTCTCTAGTTATTATGTGAGGATATTTCCTTTTTCACCATGGGCGCCTAAGGCCTCCCAAATATCACTTTACAGATGTCACGAAAAGAGTGTTAGCTAACTGCTCCCTGAAGTCAAAGTTATAAGTCTGTGAGATGAACTCACAGATCAGAAAGACGTTTCTCAGAAAGCTTCCTTCACGTTTTGAACGGATGAAATTTCCTTTATCAGCATAGGCCTCAATGCGATCCAAAGAAGCCGTTCTCAGACTCCTCGAAGACAGTGTTAATGGACTGCTCCAAAAAACATAAGTGAATTCTGTGAGATGAATTCACACATCACCAAGAAGTTTCTAAGAAAGCTTCTTTCTAGTTTTCATCTGTGGATATTTCCTTTGTCACCGTAAGGTTCATTGCGCTATGAAGTATCTAATTGCAGATTTCCAGAAAACTCTGTTAACAAACTGATCACTGAGGAGAAACGTGTAATTCTGTGAGTTGCATTCACACATGGCAATGCAGTTTCTCGGAAAGCTTCTCTTAGTTATTATGTGAGGATATTACCTTTTTCACCGTAGCCCTCAATGAGCTCCCAAATATACCTTTGCAGAATCCACGACAGCAGTGTTAGCAAACTGTTCCAAGCAGGGAAGGGTGGAACTCTGTGTGATGAAGCCACACATCAGAAAGGAATCTCTCAGAAAGCTTCTCTCTAGTTATTAGTTGAGGATATTTCGTTTTTCACCATGGGCCCCTATGGGCTCCCAAATATCACTTTACAGATTCCACGAAAAGAGTGTTAGCAAACTGCTTCCTGAAGTCTAAGTTATAAGTCTGTGAGATGAACTCACAGAGCAGAAAGAAGTTTCTCAGAAAGCTTCTTTCACGTTTGGAACGGATGAAATTTCCTTTATCAGCGAAGGCCTCAATGCGATCCAAAGAGGCCGTTCTCAGATTCCTCAAAGACAGTGTTAATGGACTGCTCCACGAAACATAAGTGTAACTCTGTGAGATGAATTCACACATCAGCAAGAAGTTTCTAAGAAATTTTATGTCTAGTTTTCATCTGTGGATATTTCCTATGTCACCATAAGGTTCATTGCGCTATGATGTATCTAATTGAAGATTTCCAGAAAACTGTGTTAACAAACTGATCACTGAGGAGAAACGTGTAACTCTGTGAGTTGCATTCACACATGGCAATGCAGTTTCTCAGAAAGCTTCTCTTTAGTTATTATGTGAGGATATTTCCTTTTTCACCATAGCCCTCAATGAGCTCCCAAATATACCTTTGCAGAATCCACGACAACAGTGTTAGCAAACTGTTCCAAGAAGGGAAGGGTGGAACTCTGTGTGATGAAGCCACACATCAGAAAGGAATCTCTCAGAAAGCTTCTCTCTAGTTATTAGTTGAGGATATTTCCTTTTTCACCATGGGCCCCTATGGGCTCCCAAGTATCACATTACAGATTCCACGAAAAGAGTGTTAGCAAACTGCTTCCTGAAGTCTAAGTTATAAGTCTGTGAGATGAACTCACAGATCAGAAAGATGTTTCTCAGAAAGCTTCTTTCACGTTTTGAACGGATGAAATTTCCTTTATCAGCGTATGCCTCAATGCGATCCAAAGAAGCCGTTCTCAGATTCCTGAAAGACAGTGTTAATGGACTGCTCCAAGAAACATAAGTGTAACTCTGTGAGATGAATTCACACATCACCAAGAAGTTTCTAAGAAAGCTTCTTTCTAGTTTTCATCTGTGGATATTCCTTTGTCACCGTAAGGTTCATTGCGCTATGAAGTATCTAATTGCAGATTTCCAGAAAACTGTGTTAACAAACTGATCACTGAGGAGAGACGTGTAACTCTGTGAGTTGCATTCACACATGGCAATGCAGTTTCTCAGAAAGCTTCTCTTTAGTTATTATGTGAGGATATTTCCTTTTTCACCATAGCCCTCAATGAGCTCCCAAATATACCTTTGCAGAATCCACGACAACAGTGTTAGCAAACTGTTCCAAGAAGGGAAGGGTGGAACTCTGTGTGATGAAGCCACACATCAGAAAGGAATCTCTCAGAAAGCTTCTCTCTAGTTATTATGTGAGGATATTTCCTTTTTCACCATGGGCCCTATGGGCTCCCAAATATCACTTTACAGATTCCACGAAAAGAGTGTTAGCAAACTGCTTCCTGAAGTCTAAGTTATAAGTCTGTGAGATGAACTCACAGAGCAGAAAGAAGTTTCTCAGAAAGCTTCTTTCACGTTTGGAACGGATGAAATTTCCTTTATCAGCGAAGGCCTCAATGCGATCCAAAGAGGCCGTTCTCAGATTCCTCAAAGACAGTGTTAATGGACTGCTCCACGAAACATAAGTGTAACTCTGTGAGATGAATTCACACATCAGCAAGAAGTTTCTAAGAAATTTTATGTCTAGTTTTCATCTGTGGATATTTCCTATGTCACCATAAGGTTCATTGCGCTATGATGTATCTAATTGAAGATTTCCAGAAAACTGTGTTAACAAACTGATCACTGAGGAGAAACGTGTAACTCTGTGAGTTGCATTCACACATGGCAATGCAGTTTCTCAGAAAGCTTCTCTTTAGTTATTATGTGAGGATATTTCCTTTTTCACCATAGCCCTCAATGAGCTCCCAAATATACCTTTGCAGAATCCACGACAACAGTGTTAGCAAACTGTTCCAAGAATTGAAGGGTGGAACTCTGTGTGATGAAGCCACACATCAGAAAGGAATCATCTCAGAAAGCTTCTCTCTAGTTATTATGTGAGGATATTTCACTTTTCACCATGGGCCCTATGGGCTCCCAAATATCACTTTACAGATTCCACGAAAAGAGTGTTAGCTAAACTGCTTCCTGAAGTCTAAGTTATAAGTCTGTGAGATGAACTCACAGATCAGAAAGACGTTTCTCAGAAAGCTTCTTTCACGTTTTGAACGGATGAAATTTCCTTTATCAGCGTAGGCCTCAATGCGATCCAAAGAAGCCGTTCTCAGATTCCTCAAAGACAGTGTTAATGGACTGCTCCACGAAACATAAGTGTAACTCTGTGAGATGAATTCACACATCACCAAGAAGTTTCTAAGAAAGCTTCTTTCTAGTTTTCATCTGTGGATATTTCCTTTGTCACCGTAAGGTTCATTGCGCTATGAAGTATCTAATTGCAGATTTCCAGAAAACTGTGTTAACAAACTGATCACTGAGGAGAAACGTGTAACTCTGTGAGTTGCATTCACACATGGCAATGCAGTTTCTCAGAAAGCTTCTCTTTAGTTATTATGTGAGGATATTTCCTTTTTCACCATAGCCCTCAATGAGCTCCCAAATATACCTTTGCAGAATCCACGACAACAGTGTTAGCAAACTGTTCCAAGAAGGGAAGGGTGGAACTCTGTGTGATGAAGCCACACATCAGAAAGGAATCTCTCAGAAAGCTTCTCTCTAGTTATTATGTGAGGATATTTCCTTTTTCACCATGGGCCCCTATGGCCTCCCAAATATCACTTTACAGATTCCACGAAAAGAGTGTTAGCAAACTGCTTCCTGAAGTCTAAGTTATAAGTCTGTGAGATGAACTCACAGATCAGAAAGACGTTTCTCAGAAAGCTTCTTTCACGTTTTGAACGGATGAAATTTCCTTTATCAGCGTAGGCCTCAATGCGATCCAAAGAAGCCGTTCTCAGATTCCTCAAAGACAGTGTTAATGGACTGCTCCACGAAACATAAGTGTAACTCTGTGAGATGAATTCACACATCACCAAGAAGTTTCTAAGAAAGCTTCTTTCTAGTTTTCATCTGTGGATATTTCCTTTGTCACCGTAAGGTTCATTGCGCTATGAAGTATCTAATTGCAGATTTCCAGAAAACTGTGTTAACAAACTGATCACTGAAGAGAAACGTGTAACTCTGTGAGTTGCATTCACACATGGCAATGCAGTTTCTCAGAAAGCTTCTCTTAGTTATTATGTGAGGATATTTCCTTTTTCACCAGTAGCCCTCAAAGAGCTCCCAAATATACCTTTGCAGAATCCACGACAGCAGTGTTAGCAAACTGTTCCAAGAAGGGAAGGGTGGAACTCTGTGTGATGAAGCCACACATCAGAAAGGAATCTCTCAGAAAGCTTCTCTCTAGTTATTAGTTGAGGATATTTCCTTTTTCACCATGGGCCCCTATGGGCTCCCAAATATCACTTTACAGATTCCACGAAAAGAGTGTTAGCAAACTGCTTCCTGAAGTCTAAGTTATAAGTCTGTGAGATGAACTCACAGATCAGAAAGAAGTTTCTCAGAAAGCTTCTTTCACGTTTTGAACGGATGAAATTTCCTTTATCAGCGAAGGCCTCAATGCGATCCAAAGAAGCCGTTCTCAGATTCCTCAAAGACAGTGTTAATGGACTGCTCCACGAAACATAAGTGTAACTCTGTGAGATGAATTCACACATCACCAAGAAGTTTCTAAGAAAGCTTCTTTCTAGTTTTCATCTGTGGATATTTCCTTTGTCACCGTAAGGTTCATTGCGCTATGAAGTATCTAATTGCAGATTTCCAGAAAACTGTGTTAACAAACTGATCACTGAGGAGAAACGTGTAACTCTGTGAGTTGCATTCACACATGGCAATGCAGTTTCTCAGAAAGCTTCTCTTTAGTTATTATGTGAGGATATTTCCTTTTTCACCATAGCCCTCAATGAGCTCCCAAATATACCTTTGCAGAATCCACGACAACAGTGTTAGCAAACTGTTCCAAGAAGGGAAGGGTGGAACTCTGTGTGATGAAGCCACACATCAGAAAGGAATCTCTCAGAAAGCTTCTCTCTAGTTATTAGGTGAGGATATTTCCTTTTTCACCATGGGCCCTATGGGCTCCCAAATATCACTTTACAGATTCCACGAAAAGAGTGTTAGCAAACTGCTTCCTGAAGTCTAAGTTATAAGTCTGTGAGATGAACTCACAGATCAGAAAGACGTTTCTCAGAAAGCTTCTTTCACGTTTTGAACGGATGAAATTTCCTTTATCAGCGTAGGCCTCAATGCGATCCAAAGAAGCCGTTCTCAGATTCCTCAAAGACAGTGTTAATGGACTGCTCCACGAAACATAAGTGTAACTCTGTGAGATGAATTCACACATCACCAAGAAGTTTCTAAGAAAGCTTCTTTCTAGTTTTCATCTGTGGATATTTCCTTTGTCACCGTAAGGTTCATTGCGCTATGAAGTATCTAATTGCAGATTTCCAGAAAACTGTGTTAACAAACTGATCACTGAGGAGAAACGTGTAACTCTGTGAGTTGCATTCACACATGGCAATGCAGTTTCTCAGAAAGCTTCTCTTTAGTTATTATGTGAGGATATTTCCTTTTTCACCATAGCCCTCAATGAGCTCCCAAATATACCTTTGCAGAATCCACGACAACAGTGTTAGCAAACTGTTCCAAGAAGGGAAGGGTGGAACTCTGTGTGATGAAGCCACACATCAGAAAGGAATCTCTCAGAAAGCTTCTCTCTAGTTATTAGGTGAGGATATTTCCTTTTTCACCATGGGCCCCTATGGGCTCCCAAATATCACTTTACAGATTCCACGAAAAGAGTGTTAGCAAACTGCTTCCTGAAGTCTAAGTTATAAGTCTGTGAGATGAACTCACAGATCAGAAAGACGTTTCTCAGAAAGCTTCTTTCACGTTTTGAACGGATGAAATTTCCTTTATCAGCGTAGGCCTCAATGCGATCCAAAGAAGCCGTTCTCAGATTCCTCAAAGACAGTGTTAATGGACTGCTCCACGAAACATAAGTGTAACTCTGTGAGATGAATTCACACATCACCAAGAAGTTTCTAAGAAAGCTTCTTTCTAGTTTTCATCTGTGGATATTTCCTTTGTCACCGTAAGGTTCATTGCGCTATGAAGTATCTAATTGCAGATTTCCAGAAAACTGTGTTAACAAACTGATCACTGAGGAGAAACGTGTAACTCTGTGAGTTGCATTCACACATGGCAATGCAGTTTCTCAGAAAGCTTCTCTTTAGTTATTATGTGAGGATATTTCCTTTTTCACCATAGCCCTCAATGAGCTCCCAAATATACCTTTGCAGAATCCACGACAACAGTGTTAGCAAACTGTTCCAAGAAGGGAAGGGTGGAACTCTGTGTGATGAAGCCACACATCAGAAAGGAATCTCTCAGAAAGCTTCTCTCTAGTTATTATGTGAGGATATTTCCTTTTTCACCATGGGCCCCTATGGGCTCCCAAATATCACTTTACAGATTCCACGAAAAGAGTGTTAGCAAACTGCTTCCTGAAGTCTAAGTTATAAGTCTGTGAGATGAACTCACAGATCAGAAAGACGTTTCTCAGAAAGCTTCTTTCACGTTTTGAACGGATGAAATTTCCTTTATCAGCGTAGGCCTCAATGCGATCCAAAGAAGCCGTTCTCAGATTCCTCAAAGACAGTGTTAATGGACTGCTCCACGAAACATAAGTGTAACTCTGTGAGATGAATTCACACATCACCAAGAAGTTTCTAAGAAAGCTTCTTTCTAGTTTTCATCTGTGGATATTTCCTTTGTCACCGTAAGGTTCATTGCGCTATGAAGTATCTAATTGCAGATTTCCAGAAAACTGTGTTAACAAACTGATCACTGAGGAGAAACGTGTAACTCTGTGAGTTGCATTCACACATGGCAATGCAGTTTCTCAGAAAGCTTCTCTTTAGTTATTATGTGAGGATATTTCCTTTTTCACCATAGCCCTCAATGAGCTCCCAAATATACCTTTGCAGAATCCACGACAACAGTGTTAGCAAACTGTTCCAAGAAGGGAAGGGTGGAACTCTGTGTGATGAAGCCACACATCAGAAAGGAATCTCTCAGAAAGCTTCTCTCTAGTTATTAGGTGAGGATATTTCCTTTTTCACCATGGGCCCCTATGGGCTCCCAAATATCACTTTACAGATTCCACGAAAAGAGTGTTAGCAAACTGCTTCCTGAAGTCTAAGTTATAAGTCTGTGAGATGAACTCACAGATCAGAAAGACGTTTCTCAGAAAGCTTCTTTCACGTTTTGAACGGATGAAATTTCCTTTATCAGCGTAGGCCTCAATGCGATCCAAAGAAGCCGTTCTCAGATTCCTCAAAGACAGTGTTAATGGACTGCT
This sequence comes from Rhinopithecus roxellana, assembly GCF_007565055.1. Classification (NCBI taxonomy): domain Eukaryota; kingdom Metazoa; phylum Chordata; class Mammalia; order Primates; family Cercopithecidae; genus Rhinopithecus; species Rhinopithecus roxellana. Next base: position 55,328,290 of record NC_044559.1, on the reverse strand, counting down.
CCACGAAACATAAGTGTAACTCTGTGAGATGAATTCACACATCACCAAGAAGTTTCTAAGAAAGCTTCTTTCTAGTTTTCATCTGTGGATATTTCCTTTGTCACCGTAAGGTTCATTGCGCTATGAAGTATCTAATTGCAGATTTCCAGAAAACTGTGTTAACAAACTGATCACTGAGGAGAAACGTGTAACTCTGTGAGTTGCATTCACACATGGCAATGCAGTTTCTCAGAAAGCTTCTCTTTAGTTATTATGTGAGGATATTTCCTTTTTCACCATAGCCCTCAATGAGCTCCCAAATATACCTTTGCAGAATCCACGACAACAGTGTTAGCAAACTGTTCCAAGAAGGGAAGGGTGGAACTCTGTGTGATGAAGCCACACATCAGAAAGGAATCTCTCAGAAAGCTTCTCTCTAGTTATTAGGTGAGGATATTTCCTTTTTCACCATGGGCCCCTATGGGCTCCCAAATATCACTTTACAGATTCCACGAAAAGAGTGTTAGCAAACTGCTTCCTGAAGTCTAAGTTATAAGTCTGTGAGATGAACTCACAGATCAGAAAGACGTTTCTCAGAAAGCTTCTTTCACGTTTTGAACGGATGAAATTTCCTTTATCAGCGTAGGCCTCAATGCGATCCAAAGAAGCCGTTCTCAGATTCCTCAAAGACAGTGTTAATGGACTGCTCCACGAAACATAAGTGTAACTCTGTGAGATGAATTCACACATCACCAAGAAGTTTCTAAGAAAGCTTCTTTCTAGTTTTCATCTGTGGATATTTCCTTTGTCACCGTAAGGTTCATTGCGCTATGAAGTATCTAATTGCAGATTTCCAGAAAACTGTGTTAACAAACTGATCACTGAGGAGAAACGTGTAACTCTGTGAGTTGCATTCACACATGGCAATGCAGTTTCTCAGAAAGCTTCTCTTAGTTATTATGTGAGGATATTTCCTTTTTCACCATAGCCCTCAATGAGCTCCCAAATATACCTTTGCAGAATCCACGACAACAGTGTTAGCAAACTGTTCCAAGAAGGGAAGGGTGGAACTCTGTGTGATGAAGCCACACATCAGAAAGGAATCTCTCAGAAAGCTTCTCTCTAGTTATTAGGTGAGGATATTTCCTTTTTCACCATGGGCCCCTATGGGCTCCCAAATATCACTTTACAGATTCCACGAAAAGAGTGTTAGCAAACTGCTTCCTGAAGTCTAAGTTATAAGTCTGTGAGATGAACTCACAGATCAGAAAGACGTTTCTCAGAAAGCTTCTTTCACGTTTTGAACGGATGAAATTTCCTTTATCAGCGTAGGCCTCAATGCGATCCAAAGAAGCCGTTCTCAGATTCCTCAAAGACAGTGTTAATGGACTGCTCCACGAAACATAAGTGTAACTCTGTGAGATGAATTCACACATCACCAAGAAGTTTCTAAGAAAGCTTCTTTCTAGTTTTCATCTGTGGATATTTCCTTTGTCACCGTAAGGTTCATTGCGCTATGAAGTATCTAATTGCAGATTTCCAGAAAACTGTGTTAACAAACTGATCACTGAGGAGAAACGTGTAACTCTGTGAGTTGCATTCACACATGGCAATGCAGTTTCTCAGAAAGCTTCTCTTTAGTTATTATGTGAGGATATTTCCTTTTTCACCATAGCCCTCAATGAGCTCCCAAATATACCTTTGCAGAATCCACGACAACAGTGTTAGCAAACTGTTCCAAGAAGGGAAGGGTGGAACTCTGTGTGATGAAGCCACACATCAGAAAGGAATCTCTCAGAAAGCTTCTCTCTAGTTATTAGGTGAGGATATTTCCTTTTTCACCATGGGCCCCTATGGGCTCCCAAATATCACTTTACAGATTCCACGAAAAGAGTGTTAGCAAACTGCTTCCTGAAGTCTAAGTTATAAGTCTGTGAGATGAACTCACAGATCAGAAAGACGTTTCTCAGAAAGCTTCTTTCACGTTTTGAACGGATGAAATTTCCTTTATCAGCGTAGGCCTCAATGCGATCCAAAGAAGCCGTTCTCAGATTCCTCAAAGACAGTGTTAATGGACTGCTCCACGAAACATAAGTGTAACTCTGTGAGATGAATTCACACATCACCAAGAAGTTTCTAAGAAAGCTTCTTTCTAGTTTTCATCTGTGGATATTTCCTTTGTCACCGTAAGGTTCATTGCGCTATGAAGTATCTAATTGCAGATTTCCAGAAAACTGTGTTAACAAACTGATCACTGAGGAGAAACGTGTAACTCTGTGAGTTGCATTCACACATGGCAATGCAGTTTCTCAGAAAGCTTCTCTTTAGTTATTATGTGAGGATATTTCCTTTTTCACCATAGCCCTCAATGAGCTCCCAAATATACCTTTGCAGAATCCACGACAACAGTGTTAGCAAACTGTTCCAAGAAGGGAAGGGTGGAACTCTGTGTGATGAAGCCACACATCAGAAAGGAATCTCTCAGAAAGCTTCTCTCTAGTTATTAGGTGAGGATATTTCCTTTTTCACCATGGGCCCCTATGGGCTCCCAAATATCACTTTACAGATTCCACGAAAAGAGTGTTAGCAAACTGCTTCCTGAAGTCTAAGTTATAAGTCTGTGAGATGAACTCACAGATCAGAAAGACGTTTCTCAGAAAGCTTCTTTCACGTTTTGAACGGATGAAATTTCCTTTATCAGCGTAGGCCTCAATGCGATCCAAAGAAGCCGTTCTCAGATTCCTCAAAGACAGTGTTAATGGACTGCTCCACGAAACATAAGTGTAACTCTGTGAGATGAATTCACACATCACCAAGAAGTTTCTAAGAAAGCTTCTTTCTAGTTTTCATCTGTGGATATTTCCTTTGTCACCGTAAGGTTCATTGCGCTATGAAGTATCTAATTGCAGATTTCCAGAAAACTGTGTTAACAAACTGATCACTGAGGAGAAACGTGTAACTCTGTGAGTTGCATTCACACATGGCAATGCAGTTTCTCAGAAAGCTTCTCTTTAGTTATTATGTGAGGATATTTCCTTTTTCACCATAGCCCTCAATGAGCTCCCAAATATACCTTTGCAGAATCCACGACAACAGTGTTAGCAAACTGTTCCAAGAAGGGAAGGGTGGAACTCTGTGTGATGAAGCCACACATCAGAAAGGAATCTCTCAGAAAGCTTCTCTCTAGTTATTAGGTGAGGATATTTCCTTTTTCACCATGGGCCCCTATGGGCTCCCAAATATCACTTTACAGATTCCACGAAAAGAGTGTTAGCAAACTGCTTCCTGAAGTCTAAGTTATAGTCTGTGAGATGAACTCACAGATCAGAAAGACGTTTCTCAGAAAGCTTCTTTCACGTTTTGAACGGATGAAATTTCCTTTATCAGCGTAGGCCTCAATGCGATCCAAAGAAGCCGTTCTCAGATTCCTCAAAGACAGTGTTAATGGACTGCTCCACGAAACATAAGTGTAACTCTGTGAGATGAATTCACACATCACCAAGAAGTTTCTAAGAAAGCTTCTTTCTAGTTTTCATCTGTGGATATTTCCTTTGTCACCGTAAGGTTCATTGCGCTATGAAGTATCTAATTGCAGATTTCCAGAAAACTGTGTTAACAAACTGATCACTGAGGAGAAACGTGTAACTCTGTGAGTTGCATTCACACATGGCAATGCAGTTTCTCAGAAAGCTTCTCTTTAGTTATTATGTGAGGATATTTCCTTTTTCACCATAGCCCTCAATGAGCTCCCAAATATACCTTTGCAGAATCCACGACAACAGTGTTAGCAAACTGTTCCAAGAAGGGAAGGGTGGAACTCTGTGTGATGAAGCCACACATCAGAAAGGAATCTCTCAGAAAGCTTCTCTCTAGTTATTAGGTGAGGATATTTCCTTTTTCACCATGGGCCCCTATGGGCTCCCAAATATCACTTTACAGATTCCACGAAAAGAGTGTTAGCAAACTGCTTCCTGAAGTCTAAGTTATAAGTCTGTGAGATGAACTCACAGATCAGAAAGACGTTTCTCAGAAAGCTTCTTTCACGTTTTGAACGGATGAAATTTCCTTTATCAGCGTAGGCCTCAATGCGATCCAAAGAAGCCGTTCTCAGATTCCTCAAAGACAGTGTTAATGGACTGCTCCACGAAACATAAGTGTAACTCTGTGAGATGAATTCACACATCACCAAGAAGTTTCTAAGAAAGCTTCTTTCTAGTTTTCATCTGTGGATATTTCCTTTGTCACCGTAAGGTTCATTGCGCTATGAAGTATCTAATTGCAGATTTCCAGAAAACTGTGTTAACAAACTGATCACTGAGGAGAAACGTGTAACTCTGTGAGTTGCATTCACACATGGCAATGCAGTTTCTCAGAAAGCTTCTCTTTAGTTATTATGTGAGGATATTTCCTTTTTCACCATAGCCCTCAATGAGCTCCCAAATATACCTTTGCAGAATCCACGACAACAGTGTTAGCAAACTGTTCCAAGAAGGGAAGGGTGGAACTCTGTGTGATGAAGCCACACATCAGAAAGGAATCTCTCAGAAAGCTTCTCTCTAGTTATTAGGTGAGGATATTTCCTTTTTCACCATGGGCCCCTATGGGCTCCCAAATATCACTTTACAGATTCCACGAAAAGAGTGTTAGCAAACTGCTTCCTGAAGTCTAAGTTATAAGTCTGTGAGATGAACTCACAGATCAGAAAGACGTTTCTCAGAAAGCTTCTTTCACGTTTTGAACGGATGAAATTTCCTTTATCAGCGTAGGCCTCAATGCGATCCAAAGAAGCCGTTCTCAGATTCCTCAAAGACAGTGTTAATGGACTGCTCCACGAAACATAAGTGTAACTCTGTGAGATGAATTCACACATCACCAAGAAGTTTCTAAGAAAGCTTCTTTCTAGTTTTCATCTGTGGATATTTCCTTTGTCACCGTAAGGTTCATTGCGCTATGAAGTATCTAATTGCAGATTTCCAGAAAACTGTGTTAACAAACTGATCACTGAGGAGAAACGTGTAACTCTGTGAGTTGCATTCACACATGGCAATGCAGTTTCTCAGAAAGCTTCTCTTTAGTTATTATGTGAGGATATTTCCTTTTTCACCATAGCCCTCAATGAGCTCCCAAATATACCTTTGCAGAATCCACGACAACAGTGTTAGCAAACTGTTCCAAGAAGGGAAGGGTGGAACTCTGTGTGATGAAGCCACACATCAGAAAGGAATCTCTCAGAAAGCTTCTCTCTAGTTATTAGGTGAGGATATTTCCTTTTTCACCATGGGCCCCTATGGGCTCCCAAATATCACTTTACAGATTCCACGAAAAGAGTGTTAGCAAACTGCTTCCTGAAGTCTAAGTTATAAGTCTGTGAGATGAACTCACAGATCAGAAAGACGTTTCTCAGAAAGCTTCTTTCACGTTTTGAACGGATGAAATTTCCTTTATCAGCGTAGGCCTCAATGCGATCCAAAGAAGCCGTTCTCAGATTCCTCAAAGACAGTGTTAATGGACTGCTCCACGAAACATAAGTGTAACTCTGTGAGATGAATTCACACATCACCAAGAAGTTTCTAAGAAAGCTTCTTTCTAGTTTTCATCTGTGGATATTTCCTTTGTCACCGTAAGGTTCATTGCGCTATGAAGTATCTAATTGCAGATTTCCAGAAAACTGTGTTAACAAACTGATCACTGAGGAGAAACGTGTAACTCTGTGAGTTGCATTCACACATGGCAATGCAGTTTCTCAGAAAGCTTCTCTTTAGTTATTATGTGAGGATATTTCCTTTTTCACCATAGCCCTCAATGAGCTCCCAAATATACCTTTGCAGAATCCACGACAACAGTGTTAGCAAACTGTTCCAAGAAGGGAAGGGTGGAACTCTGTGTGATGAAGCCACACATCAGAAAGGAATCTCTCAGAAAGCTTCTCTCTAGTTATTAGGTGAGGATATTTCCTTTTTCACCATGGGCCCCTATGGGCTCCCAAATATCACTTTACAGATTCCACGAAAAGAGTGTTAGCAAACTGCTTCCTGAAGTCTAAGTTATAAGTCTGTGAGATGAACTCACAGATCAGAAAGACGTTTCTCAGAAAGCTTCTTTCACGTTTTGAACGGATGAAATTTCCTTTATCAGCGTAGGCCTCAATGCGATCCAAAGAAGCCGTTCTCAGATTCCTCAAAGACAGTGTTAATGGACTGCTCCACGAAACATAAGTGTAACTCTGTGAGATGAATTCACACATCACCAAGAAGTTTCTAAGAAAGCTTCTTTCTAGTTTTCATCTGTGGATATTTCCTTTGTCACCGTAAGGTTCATTGCGCTATGAAGTATCTAATTGCAGATTTCCAGAAAACTGTGTTAACAAACTGATCACTGAGGAGAAACGTGTAACTCTGTGAGTTGCATTCACACATGGCAATGCAGTTTCTCAGAAAGCTTCTCTTTAGTTATTATGTGAGGATATTTCCTTTTTCACCATAGCCCTCAATGAGCTCCCAAATATACCTTTGCAGAATCCACGACAACAGTGTTAGCAAACTGTTCCAAGAAGGGAAGGGTGGAACTCTGTGTGATGAAGCCACACATCAGAAAGGAATCTCTCAGAAAGCTTCTCTCTAGTTATTATGTGAGGATATTTCCTTTTTCACCATGGGCCCCTATGGGCTCCCAAATATCACTTTACAGATTCCACGAAAAGAGTGTTAGCAAACTGCTTCCTGAAGTCTAAGTTATAAGTCTGTGAGATGAACTCACAGATCAGAAAGACGTTTCTCAGAAAGCTTCTTTCACGTTTTGAACGGATGAAATTTCCTTTATCAGCGTAGGCCTCAATGCGATCCAAAGAAGCCGTTCTCAGATTCCTCAAAGACAGTGTTAATGGACTGCTCCACGAAACATAAGTGTAACTCTGTGAGATGAATTCACACATCACCAAGAAGTTTCTAAGAAAGCTTCTTTCTAGTTTTCATCTGTGGATATTTCCTTTGTCACCGTAAGGTTCATTGCGCTATGAAGTATCTAATTGCAGATTTCCAGAAAACTGTGTTAACAAACTGATCACTGAGGAGAAACGTGTAACTCTGTGAGTTGCATTCACACATGGCAATGCAGTTTCTCAGAAAGCTTCTCTTTAGTTATTATGTGAGGATATTTCCTTTTTCACCATAGCCCTCAATGAGCTCCCAAATATACCTTTGCAGAATCCACGACAACAGTGTTAGCAAACTGTTCCAAGAAGGGAAGGGTGGAACTCTGTGTGATGAAGCCACACATCAGAAAGGAATCTCTCAGAAAGCTTCTCTCTAGTTATTAGGTGAGGATATTTCCTTTTTCACCATGGGCCCCTATGGGCTCCCAAATATCACTTTACAGATTCCACGAAAAGAGTGTTAGCAAACTGCTTCCTGAAGTCTAAGTTATAAGTCTGTGAGATGAACTCACAGATCAGAAAGACGTTTCTCAGAAAGCTTCTTTCACGTTTTGAACGGATGAAATTTCCTTTATCAGCGTAGGCCTCAATGCGATCCAAAGAAGCCGTTCTCAGATTCCTCAAAGACAGTGTTAATGGACTGCTCCACGAAACATAAGTGTAACTCTGTGAGATGAATTCACACATCACCAAGAAGTTTCTAAGAAAGCTTCTTTCTAGTTTTCATCTGTGGATATTTCCTTTGTCACCGTAAGGTTCATTGCGCTATGAAGTATCTAATTGCAGATTTCCAGAAAACTGTGTTAACAAACTGATCACTGAGGAGAAACGTGTAACTCTGTGAGTTGCATTCACACATGGCAATGCAGTTTCTCAGAAAGCTTCTCTTTAGTTATTATGTGAGGATATTTCCTTTTTCACCATAGCCCTCAATGAGCTCCCAAATATACCTTTGCAGAATCCACGACAACAGTGTTAGCAAACTGTTCCAAGAAGGGAAGGGTGGAACTCTGTGTGATGAAGCCACACATCAGAAAGGAATCTCTCAGAAAGCTTCTCTCTAGTTATTAGGTGAGGATATTTCCTTTTTCACCATGGGCCCCTATGGGCTCCCAAATATCACTTTACAGATTCCACGAAAAGAGTGTTAGCAAACTGCTTCCTGAAGTCTAAGTTATAAGTCTGTGAGATGAACTCACAGATCAGAAAGACGTTTCTCAGAAAGCTTCTTTCACGTTTTGAACGGATGAAATTTCCTTTATCAGCGTAGGCCTCAATGCGATCCAAAGAAGCCGTTCTCAGATTCCTCAAAGACAGTGTTAATGGACTGCTCCACGAAACATAAGTGTAACTCTGTGAGATGAATTCACACATCACCAAGAAGTTTCTAAGAAAGCTTCTTTCTAGTTTTCATCTGTGGATATTTCCTTTGTCACCGTAAGGTTCATTGCGCTATGAAGTATCTAATTGCAGATTTCCAGAAAACTGTGTTAACAAACTGATCACTGAGGAGAAACGTGTAACTCTGTGAGTTGCATTCACACATGGCAATGCAGTTTCTCAGAAAGCTTCTCTTTAGTTATTATGTGAGGATATTTCCTTTTTCACCATAGCCCTCAATGAGCTCCCAAATATACCTTTGCAGAATCCACGACAACAGTGTTAGCAAACTGTTCCAAGAAGGGAAGGGTGGAACTCTGTGTGATGAAGCCACACATCAGAAAGGAATCTCTCAGAAAGCTTCTCTCTAGTTATTAGGTGAGGATATTTCCTTTTTCACCATGGGCCCCTATGGGCTCCCAAATATCACTTTACAGATTCCACGAAAAGAGTGTTAGCAAACTGCTTCCTGAAGTCTAAGTTATAAGTCTGTGAGATGAACTCACAGATCAGAAAGACGTTTCTCAGAAAGCTTCTTTCACGTTTTGAACGGATGAAATTTCCTTTATCAGCGTAGGCCTCAATGCGATCCAAAGAAGCCGTTCTCAGATTCCTCAAAGACAGTGTTAATGGACTGCTCCACGAAACATAAGTGTAACTCTGTGAGATGAATTCACACATCACCAAGAAGTTTCTAAGAAAGCTTCTTTCTAGTTTTCATCTGTGGATATTTCCTTTGTCACCGTAAGGTTCATTGCGCTATGAAGTATCTAATTGCAGATTTCCAGAAAACTGTGTTAACAAACTGATCACTGAGGAGAAACGTGTAACTCTGTGAGTTGCATTCACACATGGCAATGCAGTTTCTCAGAAAGCTTCTCTTTAGTTATTATGTGAGGATATTTCCTTTTTCACCATAGCCCTCAATGAGCTCCCAAATATACCTTTGCAGAATCCACGACAACAGTGTTAGCAAACTGTTCCAAGAAGGGAAGGGTGGAACTCTGTGTGATGAAGCCACACATCAGAAAGGAATCTCTCAGAAAGCTTCTCTCTAGTTATTAGGTGAGGATATTTCCTTTTTCACCATGGGCCCCTATGGGCTCCCAAATATCACTTTACAGATTCCACGAAAAGAGTGTTAGCAAACTGCTTCCTGAAGTCTAAGTTATAAGTCTGTGAGATGAACTCACAGATCAGAAAGACGTTTCTCAGAAAGCTTCTTTCACGTTTTGAACGGATGAAATTTCCTTTATCAGCGTAGGCCTCAATGCGATCCAAAGAAGCCGTTCTCAGATTCCTCAAAGACAGTGTTAATGGACTGCTCCACGAAACATAAGTGTAACTCTGTGAGATGAATTCACACATCACCAAGAAGTTTCTAAGAAAGCTTCTTTCTAGTTTTCATCTGTGGATATTTCCTTTGTCACCGTAAGGTTCATTGCGCTATGAAGTATCTAATTGCAGATTTCCAGAAAACTGTGTTAACAAACTGATCACTGAGGAGAAACGTGTAACTCTGTGAGTTGCATTCACACATGGCAATGCAGTTTCTCAGAAAGCTTCTCTTTAGTTATTATGTGAGGATATTTCCTTTTTCACCATAGCCCTCAATGAGCTCCCAAATATACCTTTGCAGAATCCACGACAACAGTGTTAGCAAACTGTTCCAAGAAGGGAAGGGTGGAACTCTGTGTGATGAAGCCACACATCAGAAAGGAATCTCTCAGAAAGCTTCTCTCTAGTTATTAGGTGAGGATATTTCCTTTTTCACCATGGGCCCCTATGGGCTCCCAAATATCACTTTACAGATTCCACGAAAAGAGTGTTAGCAAACTGCTTCCTGAAGTCTAAGTTATAAGTCTGTGAGATGAACTCACAGATCAGAAAGACGTTTCTCAGAAAGCTTCTTTCACGTTTTGAACGGATGAAATTTCCTTTATCAGCGTAGGCCTCAATGCGATCCAAAGAAGCCGTTCTCAGATTCCTCAAAGACAGTGTTAATGGACTGCTCCACGAAACATAAGTGTAACTCTGTGAGATGAATTCACACATCACCAAGAAGTTTCTAAGAAAGCTTCTTTCTAGTTTTCATCTGTGGATATTTCCTTTGTCACCGTAAGGTTCATTGCGCTATGAAGTATCTAATTGCAGATTTCCAGAAAACTGTGTTAACAAACTGATCACTGAGGAGAAACGTGTAACTCTGTGAGTTGCATTCACACATGGCAATGCAGTTTCTCAGAAAGCTTCTCTTTAGTTATTATGTGAGGATATTTCCTTTTTCACCATAGCCCTCAATGAGCTCCCAAATATACCTTTGCAGAATCCACGACAACAGTGTTAGCAAACTGTTCCAAGAAGGGAAGGGTGGAACTCTGTGTGATGAAGCCACACATCAGAAAGGAATCTCTCAGAAAGCTTCTCTCTAGTTATTAGGTGAGGATATTTCCTTTTTCACCATGGGCCCCTATGGGCTCCCAAATATCACTTTACAGATTCCACGAAAAGAGTGTTAGCAAACTGCTTCCTGAAGTCTAAGTTATAAGTCTGTGAGATGAACTCACAGATCAGAAAGACGTTTCTCAGAAAGCTTCTTTCACGTTTTGAACGGATGAAATTTCCTTTATCAGCGTAAGGCCTCAATGCGATCCAAAGAAGCCGTTCTCAGATTCCTCAAAGACAGTGTTAATGGACTGCTCCACGAAACATAAGTGTAACTCTGTGAGATGAATTCACACATCACCAAGAAGTTTCTAACAAAACTTCTTTCTAGTTTTCATCTGTGGATATTTCCTTTGTCACCGTAAGGTTCATTGCGCTATGAAGTATCTAAATGCAGATTTCCAGAAAACTGTGTTAACAAACTGATCACTGAGGAGAAACGTGTAACTCTGTGAGTTGCATTCACACATGGCAATGCAGTTTCTCAGAAAGCTTCTCCTTAGTTATTATGTGAGGATATTTCCTTTTTCACCATAGCGCTCAATGAGCTCCCAAATATACCTTTGCAGAATCCACGACAGCAGTGTTAGCAAACTGTTCCAAGAAGGGAAGGGTGGAACTCTGTGTGATGAAGCCACACATCAGAAAGGAATCTCTCAGAAAGCTTCTCTCTAGTTATTAGGTGAGGATATTTCCTTTTTCACCATGGGCGCCTATGGGCTCCCAAATATCACTTTACAGATTCCACGAAAAGAGTGTTAGCAAACTGCTTCCTGAAGTCTAAGTTATAAGTCTGTGAGATGAACTCACAGATCAGAAAGACGTTTCTCAGAAAGCTTCTTTCACGTTTTGAACGGATGAAATTTCCTTTATCAGCGTAGGCCTCAATGCGATCCAAAGAAGCCGTTCTCAGATTCCTCAAAGACAGTGTTAATGGACTGCTCCACGAAACATAAGTGTAACTCTGTGAGATGAATTCACACATCACCAAGAAGTTTCTAAGAAAGCTTCTTTCTAGTTTTCATCTGTGGATATTTCCTTTGTCACCGTAAGGTTCATTGCGCTATGAAGTATCTAATTGCAGATTTCCAGAAAACTGTGTTAACAAACTGATCACTGAGGAGAAACGTGTAACTCTGTGAGTTGCATTCACACATGGCAATGCAGTTTCTCAGAAAGCTTCTCTTTAGTTATTATGTGAGGATATTTCCTTTTTCACCATAGCCCTCAATGAGCTCCCAAATATACCTTTGCAGAATCCACGACAACAGTGTTAGCAAACTGTTCCAAGAAGGGAAGGGTGGAACTCTGTGTGATGAAGCCACACATCAGAAAGGAATCTCTCAGAAAGCTTCTCTCTAGTTATTATGTGAGGATATTTCCTTTTTCACCATGGGCCCCTATGGGCTCCCAAATATCACTTTACAGATTCCACGAAAAGAGTGTTAGCAAACTGCTTCCTGAAGTCTAAGTTATAAGTCTGTGAGATGAACTCACAGATCAGAAAGACGTTTCTCAGAAAGCTTCTTTCACGTTTTGAACGGATGAAATTTCCTTTATCAGCGTAAGGTCTCAATGCGATCCAAAGAAGCCGTTCTCAGATTCCTCAAAGACAGTGTTAATGGACTGCTCCAGGAAACATAAGTGTAACTCTGTGAGATGAATTCACACATCACCAAGAAGTTTCTAAGAAAACTTCTTTCTAGTTTTCATCTGTGGATATTTCCTTTGTCACCGTAAGGTTCATTGCGCTATGAAGTATCTAATTGCAGATTTCCTGAAAACTGTGTTAACAAACTGATCACTGAAGAGAAACGTGTAACTCTGTGAGTTGCATTCACACATGGCAATGCAGTTTCTCAGAAAGCTTCTCTTTAGTTATTATGTGAGGATATTTCCTTTTTCACCATAGCCCTCAATGAGCTCCCAAATATACCTTTGCAGAATCCACGACAACAGTGTTAGGAAACTGTTCCAAGAAGGGAAGGGTGGAACTCTGTGTGGATGAAGCCACACATCAGAAAGGAATCTCTCAGAAAGCTTCTCTCTAGTTATTAGGTGAGGATATTTACTTTTTCACCATGGGCCCCTAAGGGCTCCCAAATATCACTTTACATATTCCACGAAAAGAGTGTTAGCAAACTGATTCCTGAAGTCTAAGTTATAGGTCTGTGAGATGATCTCACAGATCAGAAAAACGTTTCTTAGAAAGCTTCTTTCACGTTTTGAAAGGAAGAAATTTCCTTTATGAGCGTAGGGCTCAATGCGATCCAAAGAAGCCGTTCTCAGATTCCTCAAAGACAGTGTTAATGGACTGCTCCACGAAACATAAGTGTAACTCTGTGAGATGAATTCACACATCACCAAGAAGTTTCTACGAAAGCTTCTTTCTAGTTTTCATCTGTGGATATTTCCTTTGTCACCTTAAGTTTCATTGCGCTATGAATTATCTATTTGCAGATTTCCAGTAAACTGTGTTAACAAACTGATCACTGAAGAGAAACGTGTAACTCTGTGAGTTGCATTCACACATGGCAATGCAGTTTCTCAGAAAGCTTCTCCTTAGTTATTATGTGAGGATATTTCCTTTTTCACCATAGCGCTCAATGAGCTCCCAAATATACCTTTGCAGAATCCACGACAGCAGTGTTAGCAAACTGTTCCAAGAACGGAAGGGTGGAACTCTGTGTGATGAAGCCGCACATCAGAAAGGAATCTCTCAGAATGCTTCTCTCTAGTTATAATGTGAGGATATTTCCTTTTTCACCATGGGCCCCTAATGGGCTCCCAAATATCACTTTACAGATTCCACGAAAAGAGTGTTAGCAAACTGCTTCCTGAAGTCTAAGTTATAAGTCTGTGAGATGAACTCACAGAATCAGAAAGACGTTTCTCAGAAAGCTTCTTTCACGTTTTGAACGGATGAAATTTCCTTTATCAGCGTAGGCCTCAATGCGATCCAAGAAGCCGTTCTCAGATTCCTCAAAGACAGTGTTAATGGACTGCTCCACGAAACATAAGTGTAACTCTGTGAGATGAATTCACACATCACCAAGAAGTTTCTAAGAAAGCTTCTTTCTAGTTTTCATCTGTGGATATTTCCTTTGTCACCGTAAGGTTCATTGCGCTATGAAGTATCTAAGTGCAGATTTCCAGAAAACTGTGTTAACAAACTGATCACTGAGGAGAAACGTGTTACTCTGTGAGTTGCATTCACACATGGCAATGCAGTTTCTCAGAAAGCTTCTCTTTAGTTATTATGTGAGGATATTTCCTTTTTCACCATAGCCCTCAATGAGCTCCCAAGTATACCTTTGCAGAATCCACTACAACAGTGTTAGCAAACTGTTCCAAGAAGGGAAGGAGGAACTCTGTGTGATGAAGCCACACATCAGAAAGGAATCTCTCAGAAAGCTTCTCTCTAGTTATTATGTGAGGATATTTACTTTTTGACCATGGGCCCCTATGGGTTCCCAAATATCACTTTACAGATTCCACGAAAAGAGTGTTAGCAAGCTGCTTCCTGAAGTCTAAGATTATCGGTCTGTGAGATGAACTCACAGATCAGAAAGACGTTTCTCAGAAAGCTTCTTTCACGTTTTGAACGGATGAAATGTCCTTTATCAGCTAAGGGCTCAATGTGATCCAAAGAAGCCGTTCTCAGATTCCTCAAAGACAGTGTTAATGGACTGCTCCAGGAAACATAAGTGTAACTCGGTGAGATGAATTCACACATCACCAAGAAGTTTCTAAGAAAACTTCTTTCTAGTTTTCATCTGTGGATATTTCCTTTGTCACCGTAAGGTTCATTGCGCTATGAAGTATCTAATTGCAGATTTCCATGAAAACTGTGTTAACAAACTGATCACTGAAGAGAAACGTGTAACTCTGTGAGTTGCATTCACACATGGCAATGCAGTTTCTCAGAAAGCTTCTCTTTAGTTATTATGTGAGGATATTTCCTTTTTCACCGTAGCCCTCAATGAGCTCCGAAATATACCTTTGCAGAATCCACGAAAACAGTGTTAGAAACTATTCCAAGAAGGGAAGGCTGGAACTCTGTGTGATGAAGCCACACATCAGAAAGGAATCTCTCAGAAAGCTTCTCTCTAGTTATTAGGTGAGGATATTTCCTTTTTCACCATGGGCGCCTATGGGCTCCCAAATATCACTTTACAGATTCCACGAAAAGAGTGATAGCAAACTGCTTCCTGAAGTCTAAGTTATAAGTACTGTGAGATGAACTCAGAGATCAGAAAGACGTTTCTCAGAAAGCTTCTTTCACGTTTTGAATGGATGAAATTTCCTTTATCAGCGTAGGCCTCAATGCGATCCGAAGAAGCCGTTCTCAGATTCCTCAAAGACAGTGTTAATGGACTGCTCCACGAAACATAAGTGTAACTCTGTGAGATGAATTCACACATCACCAAGAAGTTTCTAAGAAAGCTTCTTTCTAGTTTTCATCTGTGGATATTTCCTTTGTCACCGTAAGGTTCATTGCGCTATGAAATATCTAATTGCAGATTTCCAGAAAACTGTGTTAACAAACTGATCACTGAGGAGAAACGTGTAACTCTGTGAGTTGCATTCACACATGGCAATGCAGTTTCTCAGAAAGCTTCTCTTTAGTTATTATGTGAGGATATTTCCTTTTTCACCATAGCCCTCAATGAGCTCCCAAATATACCTTTGCAGAATCCACGACAGCAGTGTTAGCAAACTGTTCCAAGAAGGGAAGGGTGGAACTTTGTGTGATGAAGCCACACATCCGAAAGGAATCTCTCAGAAAGCTTCTCTCTAGTTATTAGGTGAGGATATTTCCTTTTTCACCATGGGCCGCTATGGGCTCCCAAATATCACTTTACAGATTCCACGAAAAGAGTGTTAGCAAACTGCTTCCTGAAGTCTAAGTTATAAGTCTGTGAGATGAACTCACAGAACAGAAAGACGTTTCTCAGAAAGCTTCTTTCACCTTTTGAACGGATGAAATTTCCATTGTCATCAAAGGTCTCAATGCGATCCAAAGAAGCCGTTCTCAGATTTCTCAAAAACAGTGTTAATGGACTGCTCCACGAAACATCAGTGTAACTCTGTGAGATGAATTCACACATCACCAAGAAGTTTCTAGGACAGATTCTTTCTAGTTTTCATCTGTGGATATTTCCTTTGTCACCATAAGGTTCATTGCGCTATGAAGTATCTAATTGCAGATTTCCAGAAATCTGTGTTAACAAACTGATCACTGAAGAGAAACGTGTAACTCTGTGATTTGCATTCACACATGGCAATGCAGTTTCTCAGAAAGCTTCTCTTTAGTTATTATGTGAGGATATTTCCTTTTTCACCATAGCCCTCAAAGAGCTCCCAAATATACCTTTGCAGAATCCATGACAACAGTGGTAGCAAACGGTTCTAAGAAGGGAAGGGTGGAACTCTGTGTGATGAAGCCATAGATCAGAAAGGAATCTCTCAGAAATCTTCTCTCTAGTTATTTTGTGAGGATATTTCGTTTTTCACCATGGGCCCCTATGGGCTCCCAAATATCACTTTACACATTCCACGAAAAGAGTGTTAGCAAACTGCTTCCTGAAGTCTAAGTTATAAGACTGTGAGATGAACTCAGATCAGAAAGAAGTTTATCACAAAGCCTATTTCACGTTTTGAAGGGCATGAAATTTCTTTATCAGCATAGGCCTCAATGCGATCCAAAGAAGCCGTTCTCAGACTCCTCAAATGCAGTGTTAATGGACTGCTCCACGAAACATAAGTGTAACTCTGTGAGATGAATTCACACATCACCAAGAAGTTTCTAAGAAAGCTTCTTTCTAGTTTTCATCTGTGGATATTTCCTTTGTCACCGTAAGTTTCATTGCGCTATGAAGTATCTAATTGCAGATTTCCAGAAAACTGTGTTAACAAACTGATCACTGAGGAGAAACGTGTAACTCTGTGAGTTGCATTCACACATGGCAATGCAGTTTCTCGGAAAGCTTCTCTTTAGTTATTATGTGAGGATATTTCCTTTTTCACCATAGCCCTCAATGAGCTCCCAAATATACCTTTGCAGAATCCACGACAACAGTGTTAGCAAACTGTTCCAAGAAGGGAAGGGTGGAACTCTGTATGATGAAGCCACACATCAGAAAGGAATCTCTCAGAAAGCTTCTCTCTAGTTATTAGGTGAGGATATTTCCTTTTTCACCATGGGCTCCTATGGGCTCCCAATATCACTTTACAGATTCCACGAAAAGAGTGTTAGCAAACTGCTTCCTGAAGTCTAAGTTATAAGTCTGTGAGATGAACTCACAGAGCAGAAAGACGTTTCTCAGAAAGCTTCTTTCATCTTTTGAACGCATGAAATTTCCTTTATCAGCGTAGGCCTCAATTCGATCCAAAGAAGCCATTCTCAGAGTCCTCTAAGACAGTGTTAATGGACTGCTCCACGAAACATAAGTGTAACTCTGTGAGATGAATTCACACATCACCAAGAGTTTCTAAGAAAGCTTCTTTCTAGTTTTCATCTGTGGATATTTCATTTGTCACCGTAAGGTTCATTGCGCTATGAAGTATCTAATTGCAGATTTCCAGAAAGACTGTGTTAACACACTGATCACTGAGGAGAAACGTGTAACTCTGTGAGATTGCATTCACACATGGCAATGCACTTTCTCAGAAAGCTTCTCTTTAGTTATTATGTGAGGATATTTCCTTTTTCACCATAGCCCTCAATGAGCTCCCAAATATACCTTTGCAGAATCCACGACAACAGTGTTAGCAAACTGTTCCAAGAAGGGAAGTGTGGAACTCTGTAGTGATGAAGCTACACATCAGAAAGGAATCTCTCAGAAAGCTTCTCTCTAGTTATTAGGTGAGGATATTTCCTTTTTCACCATGGGCCCTATGGGCTCCCAAATATCACTTTACAGATTCCACGAAAAGAGTGTTAGCAAACTGCTTCCTGAAGTCTAAGTTATAAGTCTGTGAGATGAACTCACAGATCAGAAAGACGTTTCTCAGAAAGCTTCTTTCACGTTTTGAACGGATGAAATTTCCTTTATCAGCGAAGGCCTCAATGCGATCCAAAGAAGCCGTTCTCAGATTCCTCAAAGACAGTGTTAATGGACTGCTCCACGAAACATAAGTGTAACTCTGTGAGATGAATTCACACATCACCAAGAAGTTTCTAAGAAAGCTTCTTTCTAGTTTTCATCTGTGGATATTTCCTTTGTCACCGTAAGGTTCATTGCGCTATGAAGTATCTAATTGCAGATTTCCAGAAAACTGTGTTAACAAACTGATCACTGAAGAGAAACGTGTAACTCTGTGAGTTGCATTCACACATGGCAATGCAGTTTCTCAGAAAGCTTCTCTTTAGTTATTATGTGAGGATATTTCCTTTTTCACCATAGCCCTCAATGAGCTCCCAAATATACCTTTGCAGAATCCATGACAACAGTGGTAGCAAACGGTTCTAAGAAGGGAAGGGTGGAACTCTGTGTGATGAAGCCACAGATCAGAAAGGAATCTCTCAGAAATCTTCTCTCTAGTTATTATGTGAGGATATTTCCTTTTTCACCATGGGCCCCTATGGGCTCCCAAATATCACTTTACAGATTCCACGAAAAGAGTGTTAGCAAACTGCTTCCTGAAGTCTAAGTTATAAGTCTGTGAGATGAACTCACAGATCAGAAAGAAGTTTATCACAAAGCTTCTTTCACGTTTTGAACGGCATGAAATTTCCTTTATCAGCATAGGCCTCAATGCGATCCAAAGAAGCCGTTCTCAGACTCCTCAAATGACAGTGTTAATGGACTGCTCCACGAAACATAAGTGTAACTCTGTGAGATGAATTCACACATCACCAAGAAGTTTCTAAGAAAGCTTCTTTCTAGTTTTCATCTGTGGATATTTCCTTTGTCACCGTAAGGTTCATTGCGCTATGAAGTATCTAATTGCAGATTTCCAGAAAACTGTGTTAACAAACTGATCACTGAGGAGAAACGTGTAACTCTGTGAGTTGCATTCACACATGGCAATGCAGTTTCTCGGAAAGCTTCTCTTTAGTTATTATGTGAGGATATTTCCTTTTTCACCATAGCCCTCAATGAGCTCCCAAATATACCTTTGCAGAATCCACGACAACAGTGTTAGCAAACTGTTCCAAGAAGGGAAGGGTGGAACTCTGTGTGATGAAGCCACACATCAGAAAGGAATCTCTCAGAAAGCTTCTCTCTAGTTATTAGGTGAGGATATTTCCTTTTTCACCATGGGCTCCTATGGGGTCCCAATTACCACTTTACAGATTCCACGAAAAGAGTGTTAGCAAACTGCTTCCTGAAGTCTAAGTTATAAGTCTGTGAGATGAACTCACAGATCAGAAAGACGTTTCTCAGAAAGCTTCTTTCATCGTTTTGAACGGATGAAATTTCCTTTATCAGCGTAGGCCTCAATTCGATCCAAAGAAGCCGTTCTCAGATTCCTCTAAAGACAGTGTTAATGGACTGCTCCACGAAACATAAGTGTAACTCTGTGAGATGAATTCACACATCACCAAGAAGTTTCTAAGAAAGCTTCTTTCTAGTTTTCATCTGTGGATATTTCCTTTGTCACCGTAAGGTTCATTGCGCTATGAAGTATCTAATTGCAGATTTCCAGAAAACTGTGTTAACAAACTGATCACTGAGGAGAAACGTGTAACTCTGTGAGTTGCATTCACACATGGCAATGCAGTTTCTCAGAAAGCTTCTCTTTAGTTATTATGTGAGGATATTTCCTTTTTCACCATAGCCCTCAATGAGCTCCCAAATATACCTTTGCAGAATCCACGACAACAGTGTTAGCAAACTGTTCCAAGAAGGGAAGGGTGGAACTCTGTGTGATGAAGCTACACATCAGAAAGGAATCTCTCAGAAAGCTTCTCTCTAGTTATTAGGTGAGGATATTTCCTTTTTCACCATGGGCCCCTATGGGCTCCCAAATATCACTTTACAGATTCCACGAAAAGAGTGTTAGCAAACTGCTTCCTGAAGTCTAAGTTATAAGTCTGTGAGATGAACTCACAGATCAGAAAGAAGTTTCTCAGAAAGCTTCTTTCACGTTTTGAACGGATGAAATGTCCTTTATCAGCGTAGGCCTCAATGCGATCCAAAGAAGCCGTTCTCAGATTCCTCAAAGACAGTGTTAATGGACTGCTCCAGGAAACATAAGTGTAACTCTGTGAGATGAATTCACACATCACCAAGAAGTTTCTAGGATAAGCTTCTTTCTAGTTTTCATCTGTGGATATTTCCTTTGTCACCGTAAGGTTCATTGCGCTATGAAGTATCTAATTGCAGATTTCCAGAAAACTGTGTTAACAAACTGATCACTGAACGAGAAACGTGTAACTCTGTGAGTTGCATTCACCCATGGCAATGCAGTTTCTCAGAAAGCTTCTCTTTAGTTATAATGTGAGGATATTTCCTTTTTCACCATAGCCCTCAATGAGCTCCCAAATATACCTTTGCAGAATCCACGACAGCAGTGTTAGCAAACTGTTCCAAGAAGGGAAGGGTGGAACTCTGTGTGATGAAGCCACACATCAGAAAGGAATCTCTCAGAAATCTTTTCTCTAGTTATTAGGTGAGGATATTTCCTTTTTTAGAATGGGCCCCTATGGGCTCCCAAATATCACTTTACAGATTCCACGAAAAGAGTGTTAGCAAACTGCTTCCTGAAGTCTAAGTTATAAGTCTGTGAGATGAACTCACAGATCAGAAAGTAGTTTCTCATAAAGCTTCTTTCACGTTTTGAACGGATGAAATTTCCTTTATCAGCGAAGGCGTCAAAGCGATCCAAAGAAGCCGTTCTCAGACTCCTCAAAGACAGTGATAATGGACTGCTCCACGAAACATAAGTGTAACTCTGTGAGATGAATTCAAACATCACCAAGAAGTTTCTAAGAAAACTTTTTCTAGTTTTCATCTGTGGATATTTCCTTTGTCACCGTAAGGTTCGTTGCGCTTTGAAGTATCTAATTGCAGATTTCCAGAAAACTGTGTTAACAAACTGATCACTGAGGAGAAACGTGTAACTCTGTGAGTTGCATTCACACATGGCAATGCAGTTTCTCGGAAAGCTTCTCTTTAGTTATTATGTGAGGATATTTCCTTTTTCACCATAGACCTCAATGAGCTCCCAAATATACCTTTGCAGAATCCACGACAGCAGTGTTAGCAAACTGTTCCAAGAAGGGAAGGGTGGAACTCTGTGTGATGAAGCCACACATCAGAAAGGAATCTCTCAGAAAGCTTCTCTCTAGTTATTAGGTGAGGATATTTCCTTTTTCAGCATGGGCCCCTATGGGCTCCCAAATATCACTTTACAGATTCCACGAAAAGAGTGATAGCAAACTGCTTCCTGAAGTCTAAGTTATAAGTCTGTGAGATGAACTCACAGAACAGAAAGACGTTTCTCAGAAAGCTTCTTTCACGTTTTGAACGGATGAAATTTCCTTTATCAGCGTAGGCCTCAATGCGATCCAAGAAGCCGTTCTCAGATTCCTCAAAGACAGTGTTAATGGACTGCTCCACGAAACATAAGTGTAACTCTGTGAGATGAATTCACACATTACCAAGAAGTTTCTAGGAAAGCTTCTTTCTAATTTTTCTCTGTGGATATTTCCTTTGTCACCTTAAGGTTCATTGCGCTATGAATTATCTAACTGCAGATTTCCAGAAAACTGTGTTAACAAACTGATCACTGAAGAGAAACGTGTAAGTCTGTGAGATGCATTCACACATGGCAATGCAGTTTCTCAGAAAGCTTCTCTTTAGTTATTATGAGAGGATATTTCCTTTTTCACCATAGCCCTCAATGAGCTCCCAAATATACCTTTACAGAATCCACGACAACAGTGTTAGCAAACTGTTCCAAGTAGGGAAGGGGGGAACTCTTTGTGATGAAGCCACACATCAGAAAGGAATCTCACAGAAAGCTTCTCTCTAGTTATTATGTGAGGATATTTCCTTTTTCACCATGGGCCCCTATGGGCTCCCAAATGTCACTTTACAGATTCCACGAAAAAAGTGTTAGCAAACTGCTTCCTGAAGTCTAAGTTATAAGTCTGTGAGATTAACTCACAGATCAGAAAGAAGTTTCTCAGAAAGCTTCTTTCACGTTTTGAACGGATGAAATTTCCTTTATCAGCGAAAGCCTCAATGCGATCCATAGAAGCCGTTCTCAGATTCCTCAAAGACAGTGTTAATGGACTGCTCCACGAAACATAAGTGTAACTCTGTGAGCATGAATTCACACATTATCAAGAAGTTTCTAAGAAAGCTTCTTTCTAGTTTTCATCTGTGGATATTTCCTTTGTCACCGTAAGGTTCATTGCGCTATGAAGTATCTAATTGCAGATTTCCAGAAAACTGTGTTAACAAACTGATCACTGAGGAGAAACGTGTAACTCTGTGAGTTGCATTCACACATGGCAATGCAGTTTCTCGGAAAGCTTCTCTTTAGTTATTATGTGAGGATATTTCCTTTTTCACCGTAGCCCTCAATGAGCTCCCAAATATACCTTTGCAGAATCCACGACAGCAGTGTTAGCAAACTGTTCCAAGAAGGGAAGGGTGGAACTCTGTGTGATGAAGCCACACATCAGAAAGGAATCTCTCAGAAATCTTCTCTGTAGTTATTAGGTGAGGATATTTCCTTTTTCACCATGGGCCCCAATGGGCTCCCAATATCACTTACAGATTCCACGAAAAGAGTGTTAGCAAACTGCTTCCTGAAGTCTAAGTTATAAGTCTGTGAGATGAACTCACAGATCAGAAAGACGTTTCTCAGAAAGCTTCTTTCACGTTTTGAACGGATGAAATTTCCTTTATCAGCGTAGGCATCAATGCGATCCAAGAAGCCGTTCTCAGTTTCCTCAAAGACAGTGTTAATGGACTGCTCTACGAAACATAAGTGTAACTCTGTGAGATGAATTCACACATCACCAAGAATTTTCTAAGAAAGCTTCTTTCTAGTTTTCATCTGTGGATATTTCCTTTGTCACCGTAAGGTTCATTGCGCTATGAAGTATCTAATTGCAGATTTCCAGAAAACTGTGTTAACAAACTGATCACTGAGGAGAAACGTGTAACTCTGTGAGTTGCATTCACACATGGCAATGCAGTTTCTCGGAAAGCGTCTCTTTAGTTATTATATGAGGATATTTCCTTTTTCACAATAGCCCTCAATGAGCTCCCAAGTATACCTTTGCAGAATCCACTACAAAAGTGTGAGCAAACTGTTCCAAGAAGGGAAGGGTGGAACTCTGTGTGATGAAGCCACACATCAGAAAGGAATCTCTCAGAAAGCTTCTCTCTAGTTATTATGTGAGGATATTTACTTTTTGACCATGGGCCCTATGGGCTCCCAAATATCACTTTACAGATTTCCACGAAAAGAGTGTTAGCAAACTGCTTCCTGAAGTCTAAGTTATAGATCTGTGAGATGAACTCACAGATCAGAAAGACGTTTCTCAGAAAGCTTCTTTCACGTGTTGAACGGATGAAATGTCCTTTATCCGCGTAGGGCTCAATGCGATCCAAAGAAGCCGTTCTCAGATTCCTCAAAGACAGTGTTAATGGACTGCTCCAGGAAACATAAGTGTAACTCGGTGAGATGAATTCACACTTCACCAAGAAGTTTCTACGATAACTTCTTTCTAGTTTTCATTTGTGGATATTTCCTTTGTCACCGTAAGGTTCATTGCGCTATGAATTATCTAATTGCAGATATCCAGAAAACTGTGTTAACAAACTGATCACTCAACAGAAACGTGTAACTCTGTGAGTTGCATTCACCCATGGCAATGCAGTTTCTCAGAAAACTTCTCTTTAGTTATAATGTGAGGATATTTCCTTTTTCACCATAGCCCTCAATGAGCTCCCAAATATACCTTTGCAGGAATCCATGACAACAGTGGTAGCAAACGGTTCTAAGAAGGGAAGTGTGGAACTCTGTGTGATGAAGCCACAGATCAGAAAGGAATCTCTCAGAAATCTTCTCTCTAGTTATTATGTGAGGATATTTCCTTTTTCACCATGGGCCCGTAAGGACTCCCAAATATCACTTTACACATTCCACGAAAAGAGTGTTAGCAAACTGCTTCCTGAAGTCTAAGTTATAAGTCAGTGAGATGAACTCACAGATCAGAAAGACGTTTCTCAGAAAGCTTCTTTCACGTTTTGAACGGATGAAATTTCCTTTATCAGCGAAGGTCTCAATGCGATCCAAAGAAGCCGTTCTCAGATTCCTCAAAGACAGTGTTAATGGACTGCTCCAGGAAACATAAGTGTAACTCTGTGAGATGAATTCACACATCACCAAGAAGTTTCTACGAAAACTTCTTTCTAGTTTTCATCTGTGGATATTTCCTTTGTCACCGTAAGGTTCATTGCGCTATGAAGTATCTAATTGCAGATTTCCAGAAAACTGTGTTAACATACTGATCACTGAGGAGAAACGTGTAACTCTGTGAGTTGCATTCACACATGGCAATGCAGTTTCTCGGAAAGCTTCTCTTTAGTTATTATGTGAGGATATTTCCTTTTTCACCGTAGCCCTCAATGAGCTCCCAAATATACCTTTGCAGAATCCACGACAGCAGTGTTAGCAAACTGTTCCAAGAAGGGAAGGGTGGAACTCTGTGTGATGAAGCCACACATCAGAAAGGAATCTCTCAGAAATCTTCTCTGTAGTTATTAGGTGAGGATATTTCCTTTTTCACCATGGGCCCCAATGGGCTCCCCAATATCACCTTACAGATTCCACGAAAAGAGTGTTAGCAAACTGCTTCCTGAAGTCTAAATTATAAGTCTGTGAGATGAACTCACAGAACAGAAAGACGTTTCTCAGAAAGCTTCTTTCACGTTTTGAACGGATGAAATTTCCTTTATCAGCGTAGGCATCAATGCGATCCAAGAAGCCGTTCTCAGTTTCCTCAAAGACAGTGTTAATGGACTGCTCTACGAAACATAAGTGTAACTCTGTGAGATGAATTCACACATCACCAAGAATTTTCTAAGAAAGCTTCTTTCTAGTTTTCATCTGTGGATATTTCCTTTGTCACCGTAAGGTTCATTGCGCTATGAAGTGTCTAATTGCAGATTTCCAGAAAACTGTGTTAACAAACTGATCACTGAGGAGAAACGTGTAACTCTGTGAGTTGCATTCACACATGGCAATGCAGTTTCTCGGAAAGCGTCTCTTTAGTTATTATATGAGGATATTTCCTTTTTCACAATAGCCCTCAATGAGCTCCCAAGTATACCTTTGCAGAATCCACTACAAAAGTGTGAGCAAACTGTTCCAAGAAGGGAAGGGTGGAACTCTGTGTGATGAAGCCACACATCAGAAAGGAATCTCTCAGAAAGCTTCTCTCTAGTTATTATGTGAGGATATTTACTTTTTGACCATGGGCCCTATGGGCTCCCAAATATCACTTTACAGTTTCCACGAAAAGAGTGTTAGCAAACTGCTTCCTGAAGTCTAAGTTATAGATCTGTGAGATGAACTCACAGATCAGAAAGACGTTTCTCAGAAAGCTTCTTTCACGTGTTGAACGGATGAAATGTCCTTTATCCGCGTAGGGCTCAATGCGATCCAAAGAAGCCGTTCTCAGATTCCTCAAAGACAGTGTTAATGGACTGCTCCAGGAAACATAAGTGTAACTCGGTGAGATGAATTCACACTTCACCAAGAAGTTTCTAGGATAACTTCTTTCTAGTTTTCATTTGTGGATATTTCCTTTGTCACCGTAAGGTTCATTGCGCTATGAATTATCTATTTGCAGATATCCAGAAAACTGTGTTAACAAACGGATCACTCAACAGAAACGTGTAACTCTGTGAGTTGCATTCACCCATGGCAATGCAGTTTCTCAGAAAACTTCTCTTTAATTATAATGTGAGGATATTTCCTTTTTCACCATAGCCCTCAATGAGCTCCCAAATATACCTTTGCGGAATCCATGACAACAGTGGTAGCAAACGGTTCTAAGAAGGGAAGTGTGGAACTCTGTGTGATGAAGCCACAGATCAGAAAGGAATCTCTCAGAAATCTTCTCTCTAGTTATTATGTGAGGATATTTCCTTTTTCACCATGGGCCCGTAAGGACTCCCAAATATCACTTTACACATTCCACGAAAAGAGTGTTAGCAAACTGCTTCCTGAAGTCTAAGTTATAAGTCAGTGAGATGAACTCACAGATCAGAAAGACGTTTCTCAGAAAGCTTCTTTCACGTTTTGAACGGATGAAATTTCCTTTATCAGCGAAGGTCTCAATGCGATCCAAAGAAGCCGTTCTCAGATTCCTCAAAGACAGTGTTAATGGACTGCTCCAGGAAACATAAGTGTAACTCTGTGAGATGAATTCACACATCACCAAGAAGTTTCTACGAAAACTTCTTTCTAGTTTTCATCTGTGGATATTTCCTTTGTCACCGTAAGGTTCATTGCGCTATGAAGTATCTAATTGCAGGTTTCCTGAAAACTGTGTTAACAAACTGATCACTGAAGAGAAACGTGTAACTCTGTGAGTTGCATTCAAACATGGCATTGCAGTTTCTCAGAAAGCTTCTCTTTAGTTATTATGTGAGGATATTTCCTTTTTCACCATAGCCGTCAATGAGCTCCGAAATATACCTTTGCAGAATCCACGAAAACAGTGTTAGGAAATTGTTCCAAGAAGGGAAGTGTGGAACTCTGTGTAATGAAGCCACACATCAGAAAGGAATCTCTCAGAAAGCTTCTCTCTAGTTATTATGTGAGGATATTTCCTTTTTCACCATTGGCGCCTAAGGGCTCCCAAATATAACTTTACAGATTCCACGAAAAGAGTGATAGCAAACTGCTTCCTGAAGTCTAAGTTATAAGACTGTGAGATGAACTCACAGATCAGAAAACGTTTCTCAGAAAGCTTCTTTCACGTTTTGAACGGATGAAATTTCCTTTATCAGCGTAGGGCTCAATGAGATCCAAAGAAGCCGTTCTCAGATTCCTCAAAGACAGTGTTAATGGACTGCTCCAGGTAACATAAGTGTAACTCTGTGAGATGAATTCACACATCACCAAGAAGTTTCTACGACAGCTTCTTTCTAGTTTTCATCTGTGGATATTTCCTTTGTCACCTTAAGTTTCATTGCGCTATGAATTATCTAATTGCAGATTTCCAGAAAACTGTGTTAACAAACTGATCACTGAAGAGAAACGTGTAACTCTGTGAGATGCATTCACACATGGCAATGCAGTTTTTCAGAAAGCTTCTCCTTAGTTATTATGTGAGGTTATTTCCTTTTTCACCATAGCCCTCAATGAGCTCCCAAATATACCTTTGCAGAATCCACGACAGCAGTGTTAGCAAACTGTTCCAAGAAGGGAAGGGTGGAACTTTGTGTGATGAAGCCACACATCAGAAAGGAATCTCTCAGAAAGCTTCTCTCTAGTTATTAGGTGAGGATATTTCCTTTTTCACCATGGGCCCCAATGGGCTCCCAAATATCACTTTACAGATTCCACGAAAAGAGTGTTAGCAAACTGCTTCCTGAAGTCTAAGTTATAAGTCTGTGAGATGAACTCACAGAACAGAAAGACGTTTCTCAGAAAGCTTCTTTCACGTTTTGAACGGATGAAATTTCCTTTATCAGCGAAGGTCTCAATGCGATCCAAAGAAGCCGTTTACAGATTCCTCAAAGACAGTGTTAATGGACTGCTCCAGGAAACATAAGTGTAACTCTGTGAGATGAATTCACACATCACCAAGAAGTTTCTACGAAAACTTCTTTCTAGTTTTCATCTGTGGATATTTCCTTTGTCACCGTAAGGTTCATTGCGCTATGAAGTATCTAATTGCAGGTTTCCTGAAAACTGTGTTAACAAACTGATCACTGAAGAGAAACGTGTAACTCTGTGAGTTGCATTCAAACATGGCATTGCAGTTTCTCAGAAAGCTTCTCTTTAGTTATTATGTGAGGATATTTCCTTTTTCACCATAGCCCTCAATGAGCTCCGAAATATACCTTTGCAGAATCCACGAAAACAGTGTTAGGAAATTGTTCCAAGAAGGGAAGTGTGGAACTCTGTGTAATGAAGCCACACATCAGAAAGGAATCTCTCAGAAAGCTTCTCTCTAGTTATTATGTGAGGATATTTCCTTTTTCACCATTGGCGCCTAAGGGCTCCCAAATATAACTTTACAGATTCCACGAAAAGAGTGATAGCAAACTGCTTCCTGAAGTCTAAGTTATAAGACTGTGAGATGAACTCACAGATCAGAAAACGTTTCTCAGAAAGCTTCTTTCACGTTTTGAACGGATGAAATGTCCTTTATCAGCTAAGGGCTCAATGTGATCCAAAGAAGCCGTTCTCAGATTCCTCAAAGACAGTGTTAATGGACTGCTCCAGGAAACATAAGTGTAACTCGGTGAGATGAATTCACACACCACCAAGAAGTTTCTAAGAAAACTTCTTTCTAGTTTTCATCTGTGGATATTTCCTTTGTCACCGTAAGGTTCATTGCGCTATGAAGTATCTAATTGCAGATTTCCTGAAAACTGTGTTAACAAACTGATCACTGAAGAGAAACGTGTAACTCTGTGAGTTGCATTCACACATGGCAATGCAGTTTCTCAGAAAGCTTCTCTATAGTTATTATGTGAGGATATTTCCTTTTTCACCGTAGCCCTCAATGAGCTCCGAAATATACCTTTGCAGAATCCACGAAAACAGTGTTAGGAAACTATTCCAAGAAGGGAAGCCTGGAACTCTGTGTGATGAAGCCACACATCAGAAAGGAATCTCTCAGAAAGCTTCTCTCTAGTTATTAGGTGAGGATATTTCCTTTTTCACCATGGGCGCCTATGGGCTCCCAAATATCACTTTACAGATTCCACGAAAAGAGTGATAGCAAACTGCTTCCTGAAGTCTAAGTTATAAGACTGTGAGATGAACTCAGAGATCAGAAAGACGTTTCTCAGAAAACTTCTTTCACGTTTTGAATGGATGAAATTTCCTTTATCAGCGTAGGCCTCAATGCGATCCAAAGAAGCCGTTCTCCGGTGCCTCAAAGACAGTGTTAATGGACTGCTCCCCGAAACATAAGTGTAACTCTGTGAGATGAATTCACACATCACCAAGAAGTTTCTACGAAAGCTTCTTTCTAATTTTCATCTGTGGATATTTCCTTTGTCACCGTAAGGTTCATTGCGCTATGAAATATCTAATTGCAGATTTCCAGAAAACTGTGTTAAAAAACTGATCACTGAGGAGAAACGTGTAACTCTGTGGGTTGCATTCACACATGGCAATGCAGTTTCTCAGAAAGCTTCTCTTTAGTTATTATGTGAGGATATTTCCTTTTTCACCATAGCCCTCAATGAGCTCCCAAATATACCTTTGCAGAATCCACGACAGCAGTGTTAGCAAACTGTTCCAAGAAGGGAAGGGTGGAACTTTGTGTGATGAAGCCACACATCCGAAAGGAATCTCTCAGAAAGCTTCTCTCTAGTTATTAGGTGAGGATATTTCCTTTTTCACCATGGGCCGCTATGGGCTCCCAAATATCACTTTACAGATTCCAGGAAAAGAGTGTTAGCAAACTGCTTCCTGAAGTCTAAGTTATAAGTCTGTGAGATGAACTCACAGAACAGAAAGACGTTTCTCAGAAAGCTTCTTTCACCTTTTCAACGGATGAAATTTCCATTGTCATCAAAGGTCTCAATGCGATCCAAAGAAGCCGTTCTCAGATTTCTCAAAAACAGTGTTAATGGACTGCTCCACGAAACATCAGTGTAACTCTGTGAGATGAATTCACACATCACCAAGAAGTTTCTAGGACAGATTCTTTCTAGTTTTCATCTGTGGATATTTCCTTTGTCACCATAAGGTTCATTGCGCTATGAAGTATCTAATTGCAGATTTCCAGAAATCTGTGTTAACAAACTGATCACTGAAGAGAAACGTGTAACTCTGTGATTTGCATTCACACATGGCAATGCAGTTTCTCAGAAAGCTTCTCTTTAGTTATTATGTGAGGATATTTCCTTTTTCACCATAGCCCTCAAAGAGCTCCCAAATATACCTTTGCAGAATCCATGACAACAGTGGTAGCAAACGGTTCTAAGAAGGGAAGGGTGGAACTCTGTGTGATGAAGCCATAGATCAGAAAGGAATCTCTCAGAAATCTTCTCTCTAGTTATTTTGTGAGGATATTTCGTTTTTCACCATGGGCCCCTATGGGCTCCCAAATATCACTTTACACATTCCACGAAAAGAGTGTTAGCAAACGGCTTCCTGAAGTCTAAGTTATAAGTCTGTGAGATGAACTCAGATCAGAAAGAAGGTTATCACAAAGCCTATTTCACGTTTTGAGGGCATGAAATTTTCTTTATCAGCATAGGCCTCAATGCGATCCAAAGAAGCCGTTCTCAGACTCCTCAAATGCAGTGTTAATGGACTGCTCCACGAAACATAAGTGTAACTCTGTGAGATGAATTCACACATCACCAAGAATTTTCTAAGAAAGCTTCTTTCTAGTTTTCATCTGTGGATATTTCCTTTGTCACCGTAAGTTTCATTGCGCTATGAAATATCTAATTGCAGATTTCCAGAAAACTGTGTTAACAAACTGATCACTGAGGAGAAACGTGTAACTCTGTGAGTTGCATTCACACATGGCAATGCAGTTTCTCGGAAAGCTTCTCTTTAGTTATTATGTTAGGATATTTCCTTTTTCACCATAGCCCTCAATGAGCTCCCAAATATACCTTTGCAGAATCCACGACAACAGTGTTAGCAAACTGTTCCAAGAAGGGAAGGGTGGAACTCTGTATGATGAAGCCACACATCAGAAAGGAATCTCTCAGAAAGCTTCTCTGTAGTTATTAGGTGAGGATATTTCCTTTTTCACCATGGGCTCCTATGGGGTCCCAATTATCACTTTCCAGATTCCACGAAAAGAGTGTTAGCAAACTGCTTCCTGAAGTCTAAGTTATAAGTCTGTGAGATGAACTCACAGATCAGAAAGAAGTTTCTCATAAAGCTTCTTTCACGTTTTGAACGGATGAAATGTCCTATATCAGCGTAGGCCTCAATGCGATCCAAAGAAGCCGTTCTCAGATTCCTCAAAGACAGTGTTAATGGACTGCTCCAGGAAACATAAGTGTAACTCGGTGAGATGAATTCACACTTCACCAAGAAGTTTCTAGGATAACTTCTTTCTAATTTTCATCTGTGGATATGTCCTTTGTCACCGTAAGGTTCATTGCGCTATGAAGTATCTAATTGCAGATATCCAGAAAACTGTGTTAACAAACTGATCACTCAACAGAAACGTGTAACTCTGTGAGTTGCATTCACCCATGGCAATGCAGTTTCTCAGAAAACTTCTCTTTAGTTTTAATGTGAGGATATTTCCTTTTTCACCATAGCCCTCAATGAGCTCCCAAATATACCTTTGCAGAATCCACGACAACAGTGTGAGCAAACTGTTCCAAGAAGGGAAGGGTGGAACTCTGTGTGATGAAGCCACACATCAGAAAGGAATCTCTCAGAAAGCTTCTCTCTAGTTATTATGTGAGGATATTTACTTTTTGACCATGGGCCCTATGGGCTCCCAAATATCACTTTACAGTTTCCACGAAAAGAGTGTTAGCAAACTGCTTCCTGAAGTCTAAGTTATAGATCTGTGAGATGAACTCACAGATCAGAAAGACGTTTCTCAGAAAGCTTCTTTCACGTGTTGAACGGATGAAATGTCCTTTATCCGCGTAGGGCTCAATGCGATCCAAAGAAGCCGTTCTCAGATTCCTCAAAGACAGTGTTAATGGACTGCTCCAGGAAACATAAGTGTAACTCGGTGAGATGAATTCACACTTCACCAAGAAGTTTCTAGGATAACTTCTTTCTAGTTTTCATTTGTGGATATTTCCTTTGTCACCGTAAGGTTCATTGCGCTATGAATTATCTATTTGCAGATATCCAGAAAACTGTGTTAACAAACGGATCACTCAACAGAAACGTGTAACTCTGTGAGTTGCATTCACCCATGGCAATGCAGTTTCTCAGAAAACTTCTCTTTAATTATAATGTGAGGATATTTCCTTTTTCACCATAGCCCTCAATGAGCTCCCAAATATACCTTTGCGGAATCCATGACAACAGTGGTAGCAAACGGTTCTAAGAAGGGAAGTGTGGAACTCTGTGTGATGAAGCCACAGATCAGAAAGGAATCTCTCAGAAATCTTCTCTCTAGTTATTATGTGAGGATATTTCCTTTTTCACCATGGGCCCGTAAGGACTCCCAAATATCACTTTACACATTCCACGAAAAGAGTGTTAGCAAACTGCTTCCTGAAGTCTAAGTTATAAGTCAGTGAGATGAACTCACAGATCAGAAAGACGTTTCTCAGAAAGCTTCTTTCACGTTTTGAACGGATGAAATTTCCTTTATCAGCGAAGGTCTCAATGCGATCCAAAGAAGCCGTTCTCAGATTCCTCAAAGACAGTGTTAATGGACTGCTCCAGGAAACATAAGTGTAACTCTGTGAGATGAATTCACACATCACCAAGAAGTTTCTACGAAAACTTCTTTCTAGTTTTCATCTGTGGATATTTCCTTTGTCACCGTAAGGTTCATTGCGCTATGAAGTATCTAATTGCAGGTTTCCTGAAAACTGTGTTAACAAACTGATCACTGAAGAGAAACGTGTAACTCTGTGAGTTGCATTCAAACATGGCATTGCAGTTTCTCAGAAAGCTTCTCTTTAGTTATTATGTGAGGATATTTCCTTTTTCACCATAGCCGTCAATGAGCTCCGAAATATACCTTTGCAGAATCCACGAAAACAGTGTTAGGAAATTGTTCCAAGAAGGGAAGTGTGGAACTCTGTGTAATGAAGCCACACATCAGAAAGGAATCTCTCAGAAAGCTTCTCTCTAGTTATTATGTGAGGATATTTCCTTTTTCACCATTGGCGCCTAAGGGCTCCCAAATATAACTTTACAGATTCCACGAAAAGAGTGATAGCAAACTGCTTCCTGAAGTCTAAGTTATAAGACTGTGAGATGAACTCACAGATCAGAAAACGTTTCTCAGAAAGCTTCTTTCACGTTTTGAACGGATGAAATTTCCTTTATCAGCGTAGGGCTCAATGAGATCCAAAGAAGCCGTTCTCAGATTCCTCAAAGACAGTGTTAATGGACTGCTCCAGGTAACATAAGTGTAACTCTGTGAGATGAATTCACACATCACCAAGAAGTTTCTACGACAGCTTCTTTCTAGTTTTCATCTGTGGATATTTCCTTTGTCACCTTAAGTTTCATTGCGCTATGAATTATCTAATTGCATATTTCCAGAAAACTGTGTTAACAAACTGATCACTGAAGAGAAACGTGTAACTCTGTGAGATGCATTCACACATGGCAATGCAGTTTTTCAGAAAGCTTCTCCTTAGTTATTATGTGAGGTTATTTCCTTTTTCACCATAGCCCTCAATGAGCTCCCAAATATACCTTTGCAGAATCCACGACAGCAGTGTTAGCAAACTGTTCCAAGAAGGGAAGGGTGGAACTTTGTGTGATGAAGCCACACATCAGAAAGGAATCTCTCAGAAAGCTTCTCTCTAGTTATTAGGTGAGGATATTTCCTTTTTCACCATGGGCCCCAATGGGCTCCCAAATATCACTTTACAGATTCCACGAAAAGAGTGTTAGCAAACTGCTTCCTGAAGTCTAAGTTATAAGTCTGTGAGATGAACTCACAGAACAGAAAGACGTTTCTCAGAAAGCTTCTTTCACGTTTTGAACGGATGAAATTTCCTTTATCAGCGAAGGTCTCAATGCGATCCAAAGAAGCCGTTTACAGATTCCTCAAAGACAGTGTTAATGGACTGCTCCAGGAAACATAAGTGTAACTCTGTGAGATGAATTCACACATCACCAAGAAGTTTCTACGAAAACTTCTTTCTAGTTTTCATCTGTGGATATTTCCTTTGTCACCGTAAGGTTCATTGCGCTATGAAGTATCTAATTGCAGGTTTCCTGAAAACTGTGTTAACAAACTGATCACTGAAGAGAAACGTGTAACTCTGTGAGTTGCATTCAAACATGGCATTGCAGTTTCTCAGAAAGCTTCTCTTTAGTTATTATGTGAGGATATTTCCTTTTTCACCATAGCCCTCAATGAGCTCCGAAATATACCTTTGCAGAATCCACGAAAACAGTGTTAGGAAATTGTTCCAAGAAGGGAAGTGTGGAACTCTGTGTAATGAAGCCACACATCAGAAAGGAATCTCTCAGAAAGCTTCTCTCTAGTTATTATGTGAGGATATTTCCTTTTTCACCATTGGCGCCTAAGGGCTCCCAAATATAACTTTACAGATTCCACGAAAAGAGTGATAGCAAACTGCTTCCTGAAGTCTAAGTTATAAGACTGTGAGATGAACTCACAGATCAGAAAACGTTTCTCAGAAAGCTTCTTTCACGTTTTGAACGGATGAAATTTCCTTTATCAGCGTAGGGCTCAATGAGATCCAAAGAAGCCGTTCTCAGATTCCTCAAAGACAGTGTTAATGGACTGCTCCAGGTAACATAAGTGTAACTCTGTGAGATGAATTCACACATCACCAAGAAGTTTCTACGACAGCTTCTTTCTAGTTTTCATCTGTGGATATTTCCTTTGTCACCTTAAGTTTCATTGCGCTATGAATTATCTAATTGCAGATTTCCAGAAAACTGTGTTAACAAACTGATCACTGAAGAGAAACGTGTAACTCTGTGAGATGCATTCACACATGGCAATGCAGTTTTTCAGAAAGCTTCTCCTTAGTTATTATGTGAGGTTATTTCCTTTTTCACCATAGCCCTCAATGAGCTCCCAAATATACCTTTGCAGAATCCACGACAGCAGTGTTAGCAAACTGTTCCAAGAAGGGAAGGGTGGAACTTTGTGTGATGAAGCCACACATCAGAAAGGAATCTCTCAGAAAGCTTCTCTCTAGTTATTAGGTGAGGATATTTCCTTTTTCACCATGGGCCCCAATGGGCTCCCAAATATCACTTTACAGATTCCACGAAAAGAGTGTTAGCAAACTGCTTCCTGAAGTCTAAGTTATAAGTCTGTGAGATGAACTCACAGAACAGAAAGACGTTTCTCAGAAAGCTTCTTTCACGTTTTGAACGGATGAAATTTCCTTTATCCGCGTAGGCATCAATGCGATCCAAGAAGCCGTTCTCAGATTCCTCAAAGACAGTGTTAATGGACTGCTCCACGAAACGTAAGTGTAACTCTGTGAGATAAATTCACACATCACCAAGAAGTTTCTAAGAAAGCTTCTTTCTAGTTTTCATCTCTGGATATTTCCTTTGTCACCGTAAGGTTCATTGCGCTATGAAGTATCTAAGTGCAGATTTCCAGAAAACTGTGTTAACAAACTGATCACTGAGGAGAAACGTGTTACTCTGTGAGTTGCATTCACACATGGCAATGCAGTTTCTCGGAAAGCTTCTCTTTAGTTATTATATGAGGATATTTCCTTTTTCACAATAGCCCTCAATGAGCCCCCAAGTATACCTTTGCAGAATCCACTACAAAAGTGTTAGCAAACTGTTCCAAGAAGGGAAAGGAGGAACTCTGTGTGATGAAGCCACACATCAGAAAGGAATCTCTCAGAAAGCTTCTCTCTAGTTATTATGTGAGGATATTTACTTTTTGACCATGGGCCCCTATGGGTTCCCAAATATCACTTTACAGTTTCCACGAAAAGAGTGTTAGCAAGCTGCTTCCTGAAGTCTAAGATATCGGTCTGTGAGATGAACTCACAGATCAGAAAGACGTTTCTCAGAAAGCTTCTTTCACGTTTTGAACGGATGAAATGTCCTTTATCAGCTAAGGGCTCAATGTGATCCAAAGAAGCCGTTCTCAGATTCCTCAAAGACAGTGTTAATGGACTGCTCCAGGAAACATAAGTGTAACTCGGTGAGATGAATTCACACATCACCAAGAAGTTTCTAAGAAAACTTCTTTCTAGTTTTCATCTGTGGATATTTCCTTTGTCACCGTAAGGTTCATTGCGCTATGAAGTATCTAATTGCAGATTTCCTGAAAACTGTGTTAACAAACTGATCACTGAAGAGAAACGTGTAACTCTGTGAGTTGCATTCACACATGGCAATGCAGTTTCTCAGAAAGCTTCTCTATAGTTATTATGTGAGGATATTTCCTTTTTCACCGTAGCCCTCAATGAGCTCCGAAATATACCTTTGCAGAATCCACGAAAACAGTGTTAGGAAACTATTCCAAGAAGGGAAGCCTGGAACTCTGTGTGATGAAGCCACGCATCAGAAAGGAATCTCTCAGAAAGCTTCTCTCTAGTTATTAGGTGAGGATATTTCCTTTTTCACCATGGGCGCCTATGGGCTCCCAAATATCACTTTACAGATTCCACGAAAAGAGTGATAGCAAACTGCTTCCTGAAGTCTAAGTTATAAGACTGTGAGATGAACTCAGAGATCAGAAAGACGTTTCTCAGAAAACTTCTTTAACGTTTTGAATGGATGAAATTTCCTTTATCAGCGTAGGCCTCAATGCGATCCAAAGAAGCCGTTCTCCGGTGCCTCAAAGACAGTGTTAATGGACTGCTTCCCGAAACATAAGTGTAACTCTGTGAGATGAATTCACACATCACCAAGAAGTTTCTACGAAAGCTTCTTTCTAATTTTCATCTGTGGATATTTCCTTTGTCACCGTAAGGTTCATTGCGCTATGAAATATCTAATTGCAGATTTCCAGAAAACTGTGTTAAAAAATTGATCACTGAGGAGAAACGTGTAACTCTGTGGGTTGCATTCACACATGGCAATGCAGTTTCTCAGAAAGCTACTCTTTAGTTATTATGTGAGGATATTTCCTTTTTCACCATAGCCCTCAATGAGCTCCCAAATATACCTTTGCAGAATCCACGACAGCAGTGTTAGCAAACTGTTCCAAGAAGGGAAGGGTGGAACTTTGTGTGATGAAGCCACACATCCGAAAGGAATCTCTCAGAAAGCTTCTCTCTAGTTATTAGGTGAGGATATTTCCTTTTTCACCATGGGCCGCTATGGGCTCCCAAATATCACTTTACAGATTCCACGAAAAGAGTGTTAGCAAACTGCTTCCTGAAGTCTAAGTTATAAGTCTGTGAGATGAACTCACAGAACAGAAAGACGTTTCTCAGAAAGCTTCTTTCACCTTTTCAACGGATGAAATTTCCATTGTCATCAAAGGTCTCAATGCGATCCAAAGAAGCCGTTCTCAGATTTCTCAAAAACAGTGTTAATGGACTGCTCCACGAAACATCAGTGTAACTCTGTGAGATGAATTCACACATCACCAAGAAGTTTCTAGGACAGATTCTTTCTAGTTTTCATCTGTGGATATTTCCTTTGTCACCATAAGGTTCATTGCGCTATGAAGTATCTAATTGCAGATTTCCAGAAATCTGTGTTAACAAACTGATCACTGAAGAGAAACGTGTAACTCTGTGATTTGCATTCACACATGGCAATGCAGTTTCTCAGAAAGCTTCTCTTTAGTTATTATGTGAGGATATTTCCTTTTCACCATAGCCCTCAAAGAGCTCCCAAATATACCTTTGCAGAATCCATGACAACAGTGGTAGCAAACGGTTCTAAGAAGGGAAGGGTGGAACTCTGTGTGATGAAGCCATAGATCAGAAAGGAATCTCTCAGAAATCTTCTCTCTAGTTATTTTGTGAGGATATTTCGTTTTTCACCATGGGCCCCTATGGGCTCCCAAATATCACTTTACACATTCCACGAAAAGAGTGTTAGCAAACGGCTTCCTGAAGTCTAAGTTATAAGACTGTGAGATGAACTCAGATCAGAAAGAAGGTTATCACAAAGCCTATTTCACGTTTTGAGGGCATGAAATTTTCTTTATCAGCATAGGCCTCAATGCGATCCAAAGAAGCCGTTCTCAGACTCCTCAAATGCAGTGTTAATGGACTGCTCCACGAAACATAAGTGTAACTCTGTGAGATGAATTCACACATCACCAAGAATTTTCTAAGAAAGCTTCTTTCTAGTTTTCATCTGTGGATATTTCCTTTGTCACCGTAAGTTTCATTGCGCTATGAAATATCTAATTGCAGATTTCCAGAAAACTGTGTTAACAAACTGATCACTGAGGAGAAACGTGTAACTCTGTGAGTTGCATTCACACATGGCAATGCAGTTTCTCGGAAAGCTTCTCTTTAGTTATTATGTTAGGATATTTCCTTTTTCACCATAGCCCTCAATGAGCTCCCAAATATACCTTTGCAGAATCCACGACAACAGTGTTAGCAAACTGTTCCAAGAAGGGAAGGGTGGAACTCTGTATGATGAAGCCACACATCAGAAAGGAATCTCTCAGAAAGCTTCTCTGTAGTTATTAGGTGAGGATATTTCCTTTTTCACCATGGGCTCCTATGGGGTCCCAATTATCACTTTCCAGATTCCACGAAAAGAGTGTTAGCAAACTGCTTTCTGAAGTCGAAGTTATAAGTCTGTGAGATGAACTCACAGAGCAGAAAGACGTTTCTCAGAAAGCTTCTTTCATCTTTTCAACGCATGAAATTTCCTTCATCAGCGTAGGCCTCAATTCGATCCAAAGAAGCCATTCTCAGAGTCCTCTAAGACAGTGTTAATGGACTGCTCCACGAAACATAAGTGTAACTCTGTGAGATGAATTCACACATCACCAAGGAGTTTCTAAGAAAGCTTCTTTCTAGTTTTCATCTGTGGACATTTCATTTGTCACCGTAAGGTTCATTGCGCTATGAAGTATCTAATTGCAGATTTCCAAAAGACTGTGTTAACACACTGATCACTGAGGAGAAACGTGTAACTCTGTGAGTTGCATTCACACATGGCAATGCACTTTCTCAGAAAGCTTCTCTTTAGTTATTATGTGAGGATATTTCCTTTTTCACCTTAGCCC
This sequence comes from Rhinopithecus roxellana, assembly GCF_007565055.1. Lineage (NCBI taxonomy): Eukaryota > Metazoa > Chordata > Mammalia > Primates > Cercopithecidae > Rhinopithecus > Rhinopithecus roxellana. The sequence continues at coordinate 55,289,543 of NC_044559.1, read as the reverse complement.
TCAATGAGCTCCCAAATATACCTTTGCAGAATCCACGAAAACAGTGTTAGCAAACTGTTCCAAGAAGGGAAGTGTGGAACTCTGAGTGATGAAGCTACACATCAGAAAGTAATCTCTCAGAAAGCTTCTCTCTAGTTATTAGGTGAGGATATTTCCTTTCTCACCATGGGCCCCTATGGGCTCCCAAATATCACTTTACAGATTCCACGAAAAGAGTGTTAGCAAACTGCTTCCTGAAGTCTAAGTTATAAGTCTGTGAGATGAACTCACAGATCAGAAAGAAGTTTCTCATAAAGCTTCTTTCACGTTTTGAACGGATGAAATGTCCTTTATCAGCGTAGGCCTCAATGCGATCCAAAGAAGCCGTTCTCAGATTCCTCAAAGACAGTGTTAATGGACTGCTCCAGGAAACATAAGTGTAACTCGGTGAGATGAATTCACACTTCACCAAGAAGTTTCTAGGATAACTTCTTTCTAATTTTCATCTGTGGATATGTCCTTTGTCACCGTAAGGTTCATTGCGCTATGAAGTATCTAATTGCAGATATCCAGAAAACTGTGTTAACAAACTGATCACTCAAGCAGAAACGTGTAACTCTGTGAGTTGCATTCACCCATGGCAATGCAGTTTCTCAGAAAACTTCTCTTTAGTTATAATGTGAGGATATTTCCTTTTTCACCATAGCCCTCAATGAGCTCCCAAATATACCTTTGCAGAATCCACGACAGCAGTGTTAGCAAACTGTTCCAAGAAGGGAAGGGTGGAACTCTGTGTGATGAAGCCACACATCAGAAAGGAATCTCTCAGAAATCTTTTCTCTAGTTATTAGGTGAGGATATTTCCTTTTTTAGAATGGGCCCCTATGGGCTCCCAAATATCACTTTACAGATTCCACGAAAAGAGTGTTAGCAAACTGCTTCCTGAAGTCTAAGTTATAAGTCTGTGAGATGAACTCACAGATCAGAAAGTAGTTTCTCATAAAGCTTCTTTCACGTTTTGAACGGATGAAATTTCCTTTATCAGCGAAGGCCTCAAAGCGATCCAAAGAAGCCGTTCTCAGACTCCTCAAAGACAGTGATAATGGACTGCTCCACGAAACATAAGTGTAAACTCTGTGAGATGAATTCAAACATCACCAAGAAGTTTCTAAGAAAAGCTTCTTTCTAGTTTTCATCTGTGGATATTTCCTTTGTCACCGTAAGGTTCGTTGCGCTTTGAAGTATCTAATTGCAGATTTCCAGAAAACTGTGTTAACAAACTGATCACTGAGGAGAAACGTGTAACTCTGTGAGTTGCATTCACACATGGCAATGCAGTTTCTCGGAAAGCTTCTCTTTAGTTATTATGTGAGGATATTTCCTTTTTCACCATAGCCCTCAATGAGCTCCCAAATATACCTTTGCAGAATCCACGACAGCAGTGTTAGCAAACTGTTCCAAGAAGGGAAGGGTGGAACTCTGTGTGATGAAGCCACACATCAGAAAGGATTCTCTCAGAAAGCTTCTCTCTAGTTATTAGGTGAGGATATTTCCTTTTTCACCATGGGCCCCAATGGGGTCGGAATTATCACTTTACAGATTCCACGAAAAGATTGTTAAAAAAATTCTTCCTGAATTCTAAGTTATAAGTCAGTGAGATGAACTCACAGATCAGAAAGACGTTTCTCAGAAAGCTTCTTTCACGTTTTGAACGGATGAAATTTCCTTTATCAGCGAAGGTCTCAATGCGATCCAAAGAAGCCGTTCTCAGATTCCTCAAAGACAGTGTTAATGGACTGCTCCAAGAAGCATAAGTGTAACTCTGTGAGATGAATTCACACGTCACCAAGAAGTTTCTAAGAAAACTTCTTTCTAGTTTTCATCTGTGGATATTTCCTTTGTCACCGTAAGGTTCATTGCGCTATGAAGTATCTAATTGCAGATTTCCACTGAAAACTGTGTTAACAAACTGATCACTGAAGGAGAAACGTGTAACTCTGTGAGTTGCAATTCACACATGGCAATGCAGTTTCTCAGAAAGCTTCTCTTTAGTTATTATGTGAGGATATTTCCTTTTTCACCATAGCCCTCAATGAGCTCCCAAATATACCTTTGCAGAATCCACCGACAACAGTGTTAGCAAATGTTCCAAGAAGGGAAGGTGATGGAACTTTGTGGATGAAGCCACACATCAGAAAGGAATCTCTCAGAAAGCTTCTCTCTAGTTATTAGGTGAGGATATTTCCTTTTTCACCATGGGCCCCTATGGCTCCCAAATATCACTTTACAGATTCCACGAAAAGAGTGTTAGCAAACTGCTTCCTGAAGTCTAAGTTATAAGTCTGTGAGATGAACTCACAGATCAGAAAGACGTTTCTCAGAAAGCTTCTTTCACGTTTTGAACGGATGAAATTTCCTTTATCAGCGTAGGCTCAATGCGATCCAAAGAAGCCGTTCTCAGATTCCTCAAAGACAGTGTTAATGGACTGCTCCACGAAACATAAGTGTAACTCTGTGAGATGAATTCACACATCACCAAGAAGTTTCTAAGAAAGCTTCTTTCTAGTTTTCATCTGTGGATATTTCCTTTGTCACCGTAAGGTTCATTGCGCTATGAAGTCTAATTGCAGATTTCCAGAAAACTGTGTTAACAAACTGATCACTGGAGAAACGTGTAACTCTGTGAGTTGCATTCACACATGGCAATGCAGTTTCTCGCAGAAAGCTTCTCTTTAGTTATTATGTGAGGATATTTCCTTTTTCACAATAGCCCTCAATGAGCTCCCAAATATACCTTTGCAGAATCCACGACAACAGTGTTAGCAAACGGTTCCAAGAAGGGAAGGGGTGGAACTCTGTGGTGATGAAGCCACACATCAGAAAGGAATCTCTCAGAAAGCTTCTCTCTAGTTATTATGTGAGGATATTTCCTTTTCACCATGGGCCCCTATGGGCTCCCAAATATCACTTTAAGATTCCACGAAAAGAGTGTTAGCAAACTGCTTCCTGAAAGTCTAAGTTATAGAGTCTGTGAGATGAACTCACAGATCAGAAAGAACGTTTCTCAGAAAGCTTCTTTCACGTTTTGAACGGATGAAATTCCTTTATCAGCGTGGCTCAATGCGATCCAAAGAAGCCGTTCTCAGATTCCTCAAAGACAGTGTTAATGGACTGCTCCAAGAAGCATAAGTGTAACTCTGTGAGATGAATTCACACGTCACCAAGAAGTTTCTAAGAAAACTTCTTTCTAGTTTTCATCTGTGGATATTTCCTTTGTCACCGTAAGGTTCATTGCGCTATGAAGC
>NC_044559.1:55261094-55286159 GCF_007565055.1 Rhinopithecus roxellana | reverse complement strand
GCAGTTTCTCAGAAAGCTTCTCTTAGTTATTTGTGAGGATATTTCCTTTAACACCTGGGCCCCCCAATAGGCTCCCAAATATCATTTGCAGATTCCACGAAGAGTGTTCGCAAAACTGTTCTTGAGCAGAGGTTTGTAACTCTGTGAGATGAACTCACACGAATCAGAAAGAAGTTCTCTAGAAAGCCTCTTTTCACGTTTTGAGGATGAACTTTCCTTTATTTCGCGTAGGCCTCAATGTGACCAAAAGAACCCTTCTCAGCTTCCTCAAAAGAGTGTTAATGGCCGTGCTCCACGAAACATAAGTGTAACTCTGTGAGATGATATTCACACATACCAAGAAGTTTCTAACATAGCTTTCTTCTAGTTTTATCTGTGGATATTTCCTCTTGTCACTGTAATGTTCCATTGCGCTATTGAAGTATCTCAATTGCAGATTTCCAATAAGACATGTGCTAACAAACTGATCACTGAGAGAAACGTGTAACACTCTGTGGAGTTGCATTACACTTGGCAATGCATTTCTCAGAAGCTTCTCTTTCGTATATAGTGAGGATATTTCCTTTATCACCAGGGCCCCAATAGGCTCCCAAATATCACTTTGCAGATTCCACGACGAAAAGAGTGTTAGCAAACTGCTTCTTGAGGCCGAGGTTTTAACTCTTGAGGAACTCACAGATCAGAGAAGTTTCTCAGAAAGCTTCTTTCACGTTTTGAACGGATGAAATTTCCTTTATCCGTTAGGCCTCAATGGATCCAAAGAACCCTTCTCCATTCCTCAAAGACAGTGTTAAGGGACTGCTCCACGAAACATAAGTGTTAACGTCTGTGAGATGAATTCACACAAACACCAAGAAGTTTCTAAGAAAGCTTCTTTCTAAGTTCATCGTGGTATTTCCTTTGTCACTGTTAATGTTTCATTGCGCTATGAAGTATCTATTGCAGATTTCAGAAAAACTGTGCTAACAAACTGATCACTGAAGAGAACCTGTACTCTGTGAGTTGCATTCACACTTGCAATGCCGTTCTTCAGGAAAGCTTCTCTTTAGTTATTTATGTGAGGATCTATCTTATCACCATGGGCCCCAAGGCTCCCAATCACTTGCGATCCACGAAAGAGTGTAGCAAACTGCTTCTTGAGGCAGGAGGTTGTAACTCGTGAGATGAACTCACAGATCAGAAAGACGTTTCTCAGAAAGCTCTTTCACGTTTTGAACGGATGCCATTTCCTTTTCAGCGTTCGGCCTCATTTGATCCAAGAAGCCCTTCTCAGATTTCACTCAGACAGTTTTAATGGGACTTGCTCCACGAAACATAAGTGTAACTCGGTGAGATGAATTCACACATCACCAAGAAGTTTCTAAGAAAGCTTCTTTCTAGTTCATCTTGTGATATTTCCTTGTCACTGTAATGTTCATTGCGCTATGAGATATCTAATTGCAGATTTCCAGAAAAACTGTGCTAACAAATGATCACTGAAGAGAAACGTTGAACTCTGTGAGTTGTCACCACTTGGCAATGCAGTTTCTTCAGAAAGCTTCTCTTTAGTTTTATGTGAGGTATATTCCTTTATCACCATGGGGCCCAATAGGCTCCCAATATCACTTTGCCAGATTCCCACGAAAAGGAGGTTAGCAAACTGCTCTTGGCAGAGGTAACTCTGTGAGATGAACTCACAGATCACGAAAGAAATTCTCAGAAAGCTTCTTTCAGTTTTGAACGGATTGGAAATTTCCTTTATCAGCGTAGGCCTCAATGTGATCCAAAGAGCCCTTCTCAGATTCCTCAAAGACATGTTAATGGATGCTCCACGAAACATAAGTGTAACTGTGTGAGATGAATTCACACTCACCAAGGTTTTAAGAAAGCTTCTTTCTAGTTTTTCATCTGTGGATATTCCTTTGTCACTGTAATGTTCCTTGCGCTATGAGTATCTAATTTGCAGATTCCAGAAAACTGTGCTAACAAAACCGATCACTGAAGAGAAAACGTTTAACTCTGTGAGTTGCATTCAAACTTGGCAATGCAGTTTCTCAGAAAGCTTCTCTTTAGTTATTATGTGAGGATATTTCCTTTATCACCATGGGCCCCAATAGGCCTCCCAATATCATTTGCGATCCCGAAAAAGAGTGTAGCAAACTGCTTCTTGAGGCAGAGGGTTGTAACTCTGTGAGATGAACTCACGATCAGAAAGAAGTTTCTCAGAAGCTTCTTTCACGTTTGAACGGATTGAAAATTTCTTTATCAGCGTGGCCTCAAATGTGATCCAAAGAAGCCCTTCTCAGATCCTCAAAGACAGTGTAATGGGGACTGCTCCGAAAATAAATGTAACTCTGGCGATGAATGATTCACACATCCCAAGAAGTTTCTAAGAAAGCTTCTTTCTAGTTTTCATCTGTGGATATTTCCTTTGTCACTGTAATGTTATGCGCTTGAGTATCTAATTGCAGATTCCGAAAAAACTGTGCTAAACAAACTGATCACTGAAGAGAAAACGTGTAAACTCTGTGAGTTGCATCACACTTGGCAATGCAGTTTCTCAGAAAGCTTCTCTTTAGTTATTATGTGAGGATATTCCTTTATCCACCATGGGCCCCCATAGGCTCCCAAATATCACTTTGCAGATTCCACGAAAAAGAGTGTTAGCACAACTGCTTCTTGAGGGCAGAGGTGTAACTCTGTGAGATGAAACTCACAGATCAGAAAGAAGTTTTCTCAGAAAGCTTTTCCGTTTTGAACGGATGAAATTTCCTTTATCAGCGTAGTGCCTCAATGTGATCCAAAGAAGCCCTTCTCAGATTCCTCAACAGAGTGTTAATGGACTGCTCCACGAAACAAAGTGTAACTCTGTGAGATGATCACACATCACCAGAAGTTTCTAAGAAAGCTTCTTTCTATTTTCATTGGGATATTCCTTGGTCACTGTAATGTTCTTGCTCGCTATGAATTCTTCATTGCAGATTTCCAGGAAAAACTGTGCTAACAAACTGTATCACCTGAAGAGAAACTGTAAACTGTGAGTTGCATTCACACTTGGCAATGCAGTTTCTCTCGAAAGCTTCTCTTAGTTATTATGTGAGGCTATTTCCTTTATCACCATGGGCCCAATAGGCCCCCAATATCACTGTTGCAGATTCCACGAAAAGAGTGTTAGCAAACTGCCTTTTGAGGCAGAGGTTGTCAACTCTGTGAGATGAACTCACAGATCAGAAAGAAGTTTCTCAGGAAAGCTTCCTTTCACGTTTGAACGGATGACATTTCCTTTCAGCGTAGCCTCAATGTGATCCAAAGAAGCCCTTCTCAGATTCTCAAAGACAGTGTTAGGGACTGCTCCCACGAAACATAAGTGTAAATCTGTGAGATGAATTCACACACAACCAAGAGTTTCTAAGAAAGCTCTTTCTAGTTTATCATCTTGGATATTTCCTTTGTCACTGTAATGTTCATTGCGCTATGATGAAGTTACTATTGCAGAATTTTTCCAGACAAAACTGTGTAACAAACTGATCACTTGAAGAGAAACGTGTAACTGTGAGTTGCATTCACACTTGGCAATGCAGTTTCAGAAAGCTTCTCTTTAGTTATTATGTGAGGATATCCTTTATCACCCATGGCCCCAATAGGCTCCCAATATCACTTTGCAGATTCACGAAAAGGTGTTAGCAACTGCTTCTTGCAGCAGAGGTGTAACTCTGTGAGATGAAACTCACAGATCAGAAAGAAGTTTCTCAGAAAGCTTCTTTCACGTTTTGAAACGGAGAATTTCCTTTATCCGCGTAGGGCCTCAATGTGATCCAAAGAAGCCCTTCTCAGGATTCTCATAAGACCGTGTTTAATGGACTGCACTCCACGATAACATAAGGTAACTCTGTGAGATGATTACCAACACCAAGAAGTTTCTAGAAAGCTTCTTTCTTTCCATCTGGGATTTCCTTTGTCACTGTAATGTTCATTGCGCTATGAAGTATCTCATTGCAGATTCCAGAAAACTGTGCAACAAACTGATCACTGAAGAGAACGTTAACTCTGTGAGTTGCATTCAACTTGGCCATTGCATTGTTCTCAGAAAGCTTCTCTTTTTTATTATGTGGGATATTTCCTTTCACCATGGGCCCCAATAGGCTCCCAAAATCACTTTGCAGATTCCACCAAAAAGAGTGTTAGCAAACTGCTTCTTGAGTCAGAGGTTGTAACTCTGTGATAGAAATCACAGATCAGAAAGAAGTTTCTCAGAAAGCTTCTTTCACGTTTTGACCGGATGTGAACTTCCTTTATCAGCTAGGCCTCAATGTGATCAAAGAAGCCCTTCTCAGATTCCTCAAAAGACAGTGTTAATGGATGCTCCGAGAACACAAGTGTAACTCTGTGAGATGAATTCACACAACACCAGAAGTTTCTAAGAAAGCTTCTTTCTAGTTTCATCTGTGGGATATCCTTTGTCACTGTAAATGTTCATGCGCTATGAAGATTCATTGCACGATTCGCAAAACTGTGTAACAAAACTGATCACTGAATAGAAGAGAAAACGTGTAAACTCTGTGAGTTGCATTCACACTTGGCAATGCAGTTTCTCAGAAGCTTCTTTAGTTATTATGTGAGGATATTTCATCCACCATTGGGCCCCAATAGGCTTCCCAAATATCACTTTGCCAGATCCACTGAAAAGAGTGTTCGAAACTGCTTCTTGAGGCAGAGTTGTAACTCGTGAGATGAACCTCACAGTCAGAAGAAGTTCTCAGAAAGTTTCTTCACGTTTTGAACGGATGAATAAATTCCTTATCAGCGAGGCCTCAATGTGATCCAAAAGAACCCTTCTCAGATTCCTCAAAGACCAGGTGTTAAGGACCTGCTCCCCGAAACATAAGTGTAACTTGTTGGATGAATTCACCACACACCAAGAAGTTTCTTAGAAAGCTTCTTTCTAGTTTTTCATCTGTGGATATTTCCTTTGTCACTGTAATGTTCATTGCGCTATGAACGTATCTATATGCAGATTTCCAGGAAAACTGTGCTAACAAAACTGATCACTGAGAGAAACTGAGAACTGTACTCTGTGAGTTGCATTCACACTTGCCAATGCCGTTTCTCAGAAAGCTCTCTTTAGTTATTATGTGAGGATATTCCTTTATCACCATGGCCCCAATAGGTCCCAAGATCACTTTGCAGATTCCACGAAAAAGAGTGTTAGCAAACTGCTTCTTGAGGCAGAGGTGTAACTCTGTGAGATGAACTCACAGATCAGAAAGAAGTTTCTCAGAAAGCTTCTTTCACTGTTTGAACGGATGAAAATTTCTTTCTCAGCGTATAGGCCTCATGTGATCCCCCGAAGCCCTTCTCAGTATTCCTCAAGACAGTGTTAATGGAACTGCTCCACGAAACATAGTGTAACTCTGTGAGATGATGAATTCATACACCATCCCCAAAGTTTCTAAGAAAGCTTCTTTCTAGTTTTCATCTGTGGATATTTCCTTGTCACTGTAATGTTCATTGCGCTTGAAGTATCTCATTGCAGATTTCCAGAAAACTGTGCTAACAAACTGATCATGAGAGAAAACGTGGTAAACTCTGTAGTTGCATTCACACTTGGCAATGCAGTTTCTCAGGAAAGCTTCTTTTTTTTATTAGTGAGGAATATTTACTATCACCATGGGCCCCCAATAGGCTCCCAAATTATCACTTTGCAGTAGATTCCACGAAAAGTGTTAGCCAAACTGCTTCTTGATGGCAGAGGTTGTAACCTGTGAGATGAACTCAAGCTCAGAAGAAGTTTCTCAGGAAAGTTCTTCACGTTGGAGGAATGAAAATTTCCTTTATCAAGCGTAGGACCTCAATGTGATCCAAAGAACCCTTCTCAGATTCCTCAAAGACAGTTGTTAATGGACTGCTCCACGAAGAAATAAGTGAACTCTGTAGATGAATTCACAACATCACCAAGAAGTTTCTTAGAAAGCTTCTTTCTATAGTTTTCATCTGTGGATATGTCCTTGTCACTGTAATGTTCATTGCGCTGATGACAGTATCTAATTGCAGATTTCCAGAAAACCTGTTCTACCACAAACTGATCACTGAAAGAGAAAAAGTGTAACTCTGTCAGTTGCATTCACATTGGCAATGCAGTTTCTCAGAACAGTTCTCTTTAGTTACCTTTATGTGACGGTATTCCTTTATCACCATGGGCCCTATATAGGGTCTCCAACATTCATCTTTGCAGATTCCCCGAAAAGAGGTTCGCAACTTCTTCTTGCGGCAAGGTTGTTTACTCTGTCTGAGCTTAACTCACCGATCAGCAACGCAGTTTCTTCGAAAGCTTCTTTCACTTTTGAACGGCTGCCGTTCCTTTCTCCGCGAATAGAAGCCCGCCATGTGCTCACACCGAGGGCGCCTGACTCCGCTTCACTCCCACAGCCCGAAGTTCCTTGCACTGCTCCACGCCCACTCCGTGTCCCCTCTTGTTGCAATAGCCCTCCCCCGATTCCACGAAAAGAGTGTTAGCAAACTGCTTCTTGAGGCAGAGGTTGTAACTCTGTGAGATGAACTCAAGATCAGAAAGAAGTTTCTCAGAAAGCTTCTTTCACGTTTTGAACGATGAAATTTCCTTTATCAGCGTAGGCCTCAATGTGATCCAAAGAAGCCCTTCTCAATTCCTCCAAAGACAGTGTTAATGGACTGCTCCACGAAACATAAGTGTAACTCTGTGAGATGAATTCACACATCACCAAGAAGTTTCTAAGAAAGCTTCTTTCTAGTTTTCATCTGTGGATATTTCCTTTGTCACTGTAATGTTCATGGCGCTATGAAGTATCTAATTGCAGATTTCCAGAAAACTGTGCTAACAAACTGATCACTGAAGAGAAACGTGTAACTCTGTGAGTTGCATTCACACATGGCAATGCAGTTTTCAGAAAGCTTCTCTTTAGTTATTATGTGAGGATAATTCCTTTATCACCATGGGCCCCAATAGGCTCCCAAATATCACTTTGCAGATTCCACGAAAAGAGTGTTAGCAAACTGCTTCTTGAGGCAGGGTTGTAACTCTGTGAGATGAACTCACAGATCAGAAAGAAGTTTCTCAGAAAGCTTCTTTCACGTTTTGAACGGATGAAATTTCCTTTATCAGCGTAGGCCTCAAAGTGATCCAAAGAAGCCCTTCTCAGTTCCCCAAACAGTGTTAATGGACTGCTCCACGAAACATAAGTGTAACTCTGTGAGATGAATTCACACATCACCAAGAAGTTTCTAAGAAAGCTTCTTTCTAGTTTTCATCTGTGGATATTTCCTTTGTCACTGTAATGTTCATGGCGCTATGAAGTATCTAATTGCAGATTTCCAGAAAACTGTGCTAACAAACTGATCACTGAAGAGAAACGTGTAACTCTGTGAGTTGCATTCACACATGGCAATGCAGTTTCTCAGAAAGCTTCTCTTTAGTTATTATGTGAGGATATTCCTTTATCACCATGGGCCCCAATAGGCTCCCAAATATCACTTTGCAGATTCCACGAAAAGAGTGTTAGCAAACTGCTTCTTGAGGCAGAGGTTGTAACTCTGTGAGATGAACTCACAGATCAGAAAGAAGTTTCTCAGAAAGCTTCTTTCACGTTTTGAACGGATGAAATTTCCTTTATCAGCGTAGGCCTCAATGATCCAAAGAAGCCCTTCTCAATTCCCAAAGACAGTGTTAATGGACTGCTCCACGAAACATAAGTGTAACTCTGTGAGATGAATTCACACATCACCAAGAAGTTTCTAAGAAAGCTTCTTTCTAGTTTTCATCTGTGGATATTTCCTTTGTCACTGTAATGTTCATGCGCTATGAAGTATCTAATTGCAGATTTCCAGAAAACTGTGCTAACAAACTGATCACTGAAGAGAAACGTGCTCTGTGAGTTGCATTCACACATGGCAATGCAGTTTCTCAGAAAGCTTCTCTTTAGTTATTATGTGAGGATAATTCCTTTATCACCATGGGCCCAATAGGCTCCCAAATATCACTTTGCAGATTCCACGAAAAGAGTGTTAGCAAACTGCTTCTTGAGGCAGAGGTTGTAACTCTGTGAGATGAACTCACAGATCAGAAAGAAGTTTCTCAGAAAGCTTCTTTCACGTTTTGAACGGATGAAATTTTTTATCAGCGTAGGCCTCAAGTGATCCAAAGAAGCCCTTCTCAGTTCCCAAAGACAGTGTTAATGGACTGCTCCACGAAACATAAGTGTAACTCTGTGAGATGAATTCACACATCACCAAGAAGTTTCTAAGAAAGCTTCTTTCTAGTTTTCATCTGTGGATATTCCTTTGTCACTGTAATGTTCATGCGCTATGAAGTATCTAATTGCAGATTTCCAGAAAACTGTGCTAACAAACTGATCACTGAAGAGAAACGTGTAACTCTGTGAGTTGCATTCACACATGGCAATGCAGTTTCTCAGAAAGCTTCTCTTTAGTTATTATGTGAGGATAATTCCTTTATCACCATGGGCCCCAATAGGCTCCCAAATATCACTTTGCAGATTCCACGAAAAGAGTGTTAGCAAACTGCTTCTTGAGGCAGAGGTTGTAACTCTGTGAGATGAACTCACAGATCAGAAAGAAGTTTCTCAGAAAGCTTCTTTCACGTTTTGAACGGATGAAATTTCCTTTATCAGCGTAGGCCTCAATGTGATCCAAAGAAGCCCTTCTCAGATTCCCAAAGACAGTGTTAAACTGCTCCACGAAACATAAGTGTAACTCTGTGAGATGAATTCACACATCACCAAGAAGTTTCTAAGAAAGCTTCTTTCTAGTTTTCATCTGTGGATATTTCCTTTGTCACTGTAATGTTCATGGCGCTATGAAGTATCTAATTGCAGATTTCCAGAAAACTGTGCTAACAAACTGATCACTGAAGAGAAACGTGTAACCTGTGAGTTGCATTCACACATGGCAATGCAGTTTCTCAGAAAGCTTCTCTTTAGTTATTATGTGAGGATAATTCCTTTATCACCATGGGCCCAATAGGCTCCCAAATATCACTTTGCAGATTCCACGAAAAGAGTGTTAGCAAACTGCTTCTTGAGGCAGAGGTTGTAACTCTGTGAGATGAACTCACAGATCAGAAAGAAGTTTCTCAGAAAGCTTCTTTCACGTTTTGAACGGATGAAATTTCCTTTATCAGCGTAGGCCTCAAAGTGATCCAAAGAAGCCCTTCTCAGTTCCCCAAAGACAGTGTTAATGGACTGCTCCAGAAACATAAGTGTAACTCTGTGAGATGAATTCACACATCACCAAGAAGTTTCTAAGAAAGCTTCTTTCTAGTTTTCATCTGTGGATATTTCCTTTGTCACTGTAATGTTCATGGCGCTATGAAGTATCTAATTGCAGATTTCCAGAAAACTGTGCTAACAAACTGATCACTGAAGAGAAACGTGTAACTCTGTGAGTTGCATTCACACATGGCAATGCAGTTTCTCAGAAAGCTTCTCTTTAGTTATTATGTGAGGATAATTCCTTTATCACCATGGGCCCCAATAGGCTCCCAAATATCACTTTGCAGATTCCACGAAAAGAGTGTTAGCAAACTGCTTCTTGAGGCAGAGGTTGTAACTCTGTGAGATGAACTCACAGATCAGAAAGAAGTTTCTCAGAAAGCTTCTTTCACGTTTGAACGGATGAAATTTCCTTTATCAGCGTAGGCCTCAAAGTGATCCAAAGAAGCCCTTCTCAGTTTCCCAAAGACAGTGTTAATGGACTGCTCCACGAAACATAAGTGTAACTCTGTGAGATGAATTCACACATCACCAAGAAGTTTCTAAGAAAGCTTCTTTCTAGTTTTCATCTGTGGATATTTCCTTTGTCACTGTAATGTTCATGGCGCTATGAAGTATCTAATTGCAGATTTCCAGAAAACTGTGCTAACAAACTGATCACTGAAGAGAAACGTGTAACTCTGTGAGTTGCATTCACACATGGCAATGCAGTTTCTCAGAAAGCTTCTCTTTAGTTATTATGTGAGGATAATTCCTTTATCACCATGGGCCCCAATAGGCTCCCAAATATCACTTTGCAGATTCCACGAAAAGAGTGTTAGCAAACTGCTTCTTGAGGCAGAGGTTGTAACTCTGTGAGATGAACTCACAGATCAGAAAGAAGTTTCTCAGAAAGCTTCTTTCACGTTTTGAACGGATGAAATTTCCTTTATCAGCGTAGGCCTCAAAGTGATCCAAAGAAGCCCTTCTCAGTTTCCCAAAGACAGTGTTAATGGACTGCTCCACGAAACATAAGTGTAACTCTGTGAGATGAATTCACACATCACCAAGAAGTTTCTAAGAAAGCTTCTTTCTAGTTTTCATCTGTGGATATTTCCTTTGTCACTGTAATGTTCATGGCGCTATGAAGTATCTAATTGCAGATTTCCAGAAAACTGTGCTAACAAACTGATCACTGAAGAGAAACGTGTAACTCTGTGAGTTGCATTCACACATGGCAATGCAGTTTCTCAGAAAGCTTCTCTTTAGTTATTATGTGAGGATAATTCCTTTATCACCATGGGCCCCAATAGGCTCCCAAATATCACTTTGCAGATTCCACGAAAAGAGTGTTAGCAAACTGCTTCTTGAGGCAGAGGTTGTAACTCTGTGAGATGAACTCACAGATCAGAAAGAAGTTTCTCAGAAAGCTTCTTTCACGTTTTGAACGGATGAAATTTCCTTTATCAGCGTAGGCCTCAAGTGATCCAAAGAAGCCCTTCTCAGTTCCCCAAAGACAGTGTTAATGGACTGCTCCACGAAACATAAGTGTAACTCTGTGAGATGAATTCACACATCACCAAGAAGTTTCTAAGAAAGCTTCTTTCTAGTTTTCATCTGTGGATATTTCCTTTGTCACTGTAATGTTCATGGCGCTATGAAGTATCTAATTGCAGATTTCCAGAAAACTGTGCTAACAAACTGATCACTGAAGAGAAACGTGTAACTCTGTGAGTTGCATTCACACATGGCAATGCAGTTTCTCAGAAAGCTTCTTTTAGTTATTATGTGAGGATATTCCTTTATCACCATGGGCCCCAATAGGCTCCCAAATATCACTTTGCAGATTCCACGAAAAGAGTGTTAGCAAACTGCTTCTTGAGGCAGAGGTTGTAACTCTGTGAGATGAACTCACAGATCAGAAAGAAGTTTCTCAGAAAGCTTCTTTCACGTTTTGAACGGATGAAATTTCCTTTATCAGCGTAGGCCTCAATGTGATCCAAAGAAGCCCTTCTCAGATTCCCAAAGACAGTGTTAATGGACTGCTCCACGAAACATAAGTGTAACTCTGTGAGATGAATTCACACATCACCAAGAAGTTTCTAAGAAAGCTTCTTTCTAGTTTTCATCTGTGGATATTTCCTTTGTCACTGTAATGTTCATGGCGCTATGAAGTATCTAATTGCAGATTTCCAGAAAACTGTGCTAACAAACTGATCACTGAAGAGAAACGTGTAACTCTGTGAGTTGCATTCACACATGGCAATGCAGTTTCTCAGAAAGCTTCTCTTTAGTTATTATGTGAGGATAATTCCTTTATCACCATGGGCCAATAGGCTCCCAAATATCACTTTGCAGATTCCACGAAAAGAGTGTTAGCAAACTGCTTCTTGAGGCAGAGGTTGTAACTCTGTGAGATGAACTCACAGATCAGAAAGAAGTTTCTCAGAAAGCTTCTTTCACGTTTTGAACGGATGAAATCTCCTTTATCAGCGTAGGCCTCATAGTGATCCAAAGAAGCCCTTCTCAGTGTCCCCAAAGACAGTGTTAATGGACTGCTCCATGAAACATAAGTGTAACTCTGTGAGATGAATTCACACATCACCAAGAAGTTTCTAAGAAAGCTTCTTTCTAGTTTTCATCTGTGGATATTTCCTTTGTCACTGTAATGTTCATGGCGCTATGAAGTATCTAATTGCAGATTTCCAGAAAACTGTGCTAACAAACTGATCACTGAAGAGAAACGTGTAACTCTGTGAGTTGCATTCACACATGGCAATGCAGTTTCTCAGAAAGCTTCTCTTTAGTTATTATGTGAGGATATTCCTTTATCACCATGGGCCCAATAGGCTCCCAAATATCACTTTGCAGATTCCACGAAAAGAGTGTTAGCAAACTGCTTCTTGAGGCAGAGGTTGTAACTCTGTGAGATGAACTCACAGATCAGAAAGAAGTTTCTCAGAAAGCTTCTTTCACGTTTTGAACGGATGAAATTTCCTTTATCAGCGTAGGCCTCAATGTGATCCAAAGAAGCCCTTCTCAGATTCCTCAAAGACAGTGTTAATGGACTGCTCCACGAAACATAAGTGTAACTCTGTGAGATGAATTCACACATCACCAAGAAGTTTCTAAGAAAGCTTCTTTCTAGTTTTCATCTGTGGATATTTCCTTTGTCACTGTAATGTTCATGGCGCTATGAAGTATCTAATTGCAGATTTCCAGAAAACTGTGCTAACAAACTGATCACTGAAGAGAAACGTGTAATCTGTGAGTTGCATTCACACATGGCAATGCAGTTTCTCAGAAAGCTTCTTTAGTTATTATGTGAGGATAATTCCTTTCACCATGGGCCCCAATAGGCTCCCAAATATCACTTTGCAGATTCCCGAAAAAGAGTGTTAGCAAACTGCTTCTTCAGGCAGAGGTTGTAACTCTGTGAGATGAACTCACAGATCAGAAAGAAGTTTCTCAGAGAGCTTCTTTCACGTTTTGAACGGATGAAATTTCCTTTATCAGCGTAGGCCTCAAAGTGATCCAAAGAAGCCCTTCTCAGTTTAACCAAAGACAGTGTTAATGGACTGCTCCGCGAAACATAAGTGTAACCCTGTGAGATGAATTCACACATCACCAAGAAGTTTCTAAGAAAGTTTCTTTCTAGTTTTCATCTGTGGTTATTTCCTATGTCACTGTAATGTTCATGGCGCTATGAAGTATCTAATTGCAGATTTCCAGAAAACTGTGCTAACAAACTGATCACTGAAGAGAAACGTGTAACTCTGTGAGTTGCATTCACACATGGCAATGCAGTTTCTCAGAAAGCTTCTCTTTAGTTATTTTGTGAGGATAATTCCTTATCACCATGGGCCCAATAGGCTCCCAAATATCACTTTGCAGATTCCACGAAAAGAGTGTTAGCAAACTGCTTCTTGAGGCAGAGGTTGTAACTCTGTGAGATGAACTCACAGATCAGAAAGAAGTTTCTCAGAAAGCTTCTTTCACGTTTTGAACGGATGAAATTTCCTTTATCAGCGTAGGCCTCAAAGTGATCCAAAGAAGCCCTTCTCAGATTCCTCAAAGACAGTGTTAATGGACTGCTCCACGAAACATAAGTGTAACTCTGTGAGATGAATTCACACATCACCAAGAAGTTTCTAAGAAAGCTTCTTTCTAGTTTTCATCTGTGGATATTTCCTTTGTCACTGTAATGTTCATGGCGCTATGAAGTATCTAATTGCAGATTTCCAGAAAACTGTGCTAACAAACTGATCACTGAAGAGAAACGTGTAACTCTGTGAGTTGCATTCACACATGGCAATGCAGTTTCTCAGAAAGCTTCTCTTTAGTTATTATGTGAGGATAATTCCTTTATCACCATGGGCCCAATAGGCTCCCAAATATCACTTTGCAGATTCCACGAAAAGAGTGTTAGCAAACTGCTTCTTGAGGCAGAGGTTGTAACTCTGTGAGATGAACTCACAGATCAGAAAGAAGTTTCTCAGAAAGCTTCTTTCACGTTTTGAACGGATGAAATTTCCTTTATCAGCGTAGGCCTCAAGTGATCCAAAGAAGCCCTTCTCAGTTCCCAAAGACAGTGTTAATGGACTGCTCCACGAAACATAAGTGTAACTCTGTGAGATGAATTCACACATCACCAAGAAGTTTCTAAGAAAGCTTCTTTCTAGTTTTCATCTGTGGATATTTCCTTTGTCACTGTAATGTTCATGGCGCTATGAAGTATCTAATTGCAGATTTCCAGAAAACTGTGCTAACAAACTGATCACTGAAGAGAAACGTGTAACTCTGTGAGTTGCATTCACACATGGCAATGCAGTTTCTCAGAAAGCTTCTCTTTAGTTATTGTGAGGATAATTCCTTTATCACCATGGGCCCCAATAGGCTCCCAAATATCACTTTGCAGATTCCACGAAAAGAGTGTTAGCAAACTGCTTCTTGAGGCAGAGGTTGTAACTCTGTGAGATGAACTCACAGATCAGAAAGAAGTTTCTCAGAAAGCTTCTTTCACGTTTTGAACGGATGAAATTTATTTATCAGCGTAGGCCTCAATGTGATCCAAAGAAGCCCTTCTCAGATTCCTCAAAGACAGTGTTAATGGACTGCTCCACGAAACATAAGTGTAACTCTGTGAGATGAATTCACACATCACCAAGAATTTCTAAGAAAGCTTCTTTCTAGTTTTCATCTGTGGATATTTCCTTTGTCACTGTAATGTTCATGGCGCTATGAAGTATCTAATTGCAGATTTCCAGAAAACTGTGCTAACAACTGATCACTGAAGAGAAACGTGTAACTCTGTGAGTTGCATTCACACATGGCAATGCAGTTTCTCAGAAAGCTTCTCTTTAGTTATGTGAGGATATTCCTTTATCACCATGGGCCCCAATAGGCTCCCAAATATCACTTTGCAGATTCCACGAAAAGAGTGTTAGCAAACTGCTTCTTGAGGCAGAGGTTGTAACTCTGTGAGATGAACTCACAGATCAGAAAGAAGTTTCTCAGAAAGCTTCTTTCACGTTTTGAACGGATGAAATTTCCTTTATCAGCGTAGGCCTCAAGTGATCCAAAGAAGCCCTTCTCAGTTCCCAAAGACAGTGTTAATGGACTGCTCCACGAAACATAAGTGTAACTCTGTGAGATGAATTCACACATCACCAAGAAGTTTCTAAGAAAGCTTCTTTCTAGTTTTCATCTGTGGATATTTCCTTTGTCACTGTAATGTTCATGGCGCTATGAAGTATCTAATTGCAGATTTCCAGAAAACTGTGCTAACAAACTGATCACTGAAGAGAAACGTGTAATTCTGTGAGTTGCATTCACACATGGCAATGTAGTTTCTCGGAAAGCTTCACTTAGTTATTATGTGAGGATAATTCCTTTATCACCATGGGCCCAATAGGCTCCCAAATATCACTTTGCAGATTCCACGAAAAGAGTGTTAGCAAACTGCTTCTTGAGGCAGAGGTTGTAACTCTGTGAGATGAACTCACAGATCAGAAAGAAGTTTCTCAGAAAGCTTCTTTCACGTTTTGAACGGATGAAATTTCCTTTATCAGCGTAGGCCTCAAAGTGATCCAAAGAAGCCCTTCTCAGTTCCAAAGACAGTGTTAATGGACTGCTCCGAAACATAAGTGTAACTCTGTGAGATGAATTCACACATCACCAAGAAGTTTCTAAGAAAGCTTCTTTCTAGTTTTCATCTGTGGATATTTCCTTTGTCACTGTAATGTTCATGGCGCTATGAAGTATCTAATTGCAGATTTCCAGAAAACTGTGCTAACAAACTGATCACTGAAGAGAAACGTGTAACTCTGTGAGTTGCATTCACACATGGCAATGCAGTTTCTCAGAAAGCTTCTCTTTAGATTATGTGAGGATAATTCCTTATCACCATGGGCCCAATAGGCTCCCAAATATCACTTTGCAGATTCCACGAAAAGAGTGTTAGCAAACTGCTTCTTGAGGCAGAGGTTGTAACTCTGTGAGATGAACTCACAGATCAGAAAGAAGTTTCTCAGAAAGCTTCTTTCACGTTTTGAACGGATGAAATTTCCTTTATCAGCGTAGGCCTCAATGTGATCCAAAGAAGCCCTTCTCAGATTCCTCAAAGACAGTGTTAATGGACTGCTCCACGAAACATAAGTGTAACTCTGTGAGATGAATTCACACATCACCAAGAAGTTTCTAAGAAAGCTTCTTTCTATTTTCATCTGTGGATATTTCCTTTGTCACTGTAATGTTCATGGCGCTATGAAGTATCTAATTGCAGATTTCCAGAAAACTGTGCTAACAAACTGATCACTGAAGAGAAACGTGTAACTCTGTGAGTTGCATTCACACATGGCAATGCAGTTTCTCAGAAAGCTTCTCTTTAGTTATTGTGAGGATACTTCCTTTATCTCCATGGACCCCAATAGGCTCCCAAATATCACTTTGGAGATTCCACGAAAAGAGTGTTAGCAAACTGCTTCTTGAGGCAGAGGTTGTAACTCTGTGAGATGAACTCACAGATCAGAAAGAAGTTTCTCAGAAAGCTTCTTTCACGTTTTGAACGGATGAAATTTCCTTTATCAGCGTAGGCCTCAATGTGATCCAAAGAAGCCCTTCTCAGATTCCTCAAAGACAGTGTTAATGGACTGCTCCACGAAACATAAGTGTAACTCTGTGAGATGAATTCACACATCACCAAGAAGTTTCTAAGAAAGCTTCTTTCTAGTTTTCATCTGTGGATATTTCCTTTGTCACTGTAATGTTCATGGCGCTATGAAGTATCTAATTGCAGATTTCCAGAAAACTGTGCTAACAAACTGATCACTGAAGAGAAACGTGTAACTCTGTGAGTTGCATTCACACATGGCAATGCAGTTTCTCAGAAAGCTTCTCTTTAGTTATTATGTGAGGATAATTCCTTTATCACCATGGGCCCCAATAGGCTCCCAAATATCACTTTGCAGATTCCACGAAAAGAGTGTTAGCAAACTGCTTCTTGAGGCAGAGGTTGTAACTCTGTGAGATGAACTCACAGATCAGAAAGAAGTTTCTCAGAAAGCTTCTTTCACGTTTTGAACGGATGAAATTTCCTTTATCAGCGTAGGCCTCAATGTGATCCAAAGAAGCCCTTCTCAGATTCCTCAAAGACAGTGTTAATGGACTGCTCCACGAAACATAAGTGTAACTCTGTGAGATGAATTCACACATCACCAAGAAGTTTCTAAGAAAGCTTCTTTCTAGTTTTCATCTGTGGATATTTCCTTTGTCACTGTAATGTTCATGGCGCTATGAAGTATCTAATTGCAGATTTCCAGAAAACTGTGCTAACAAACTGATCACTGAAGAGAAACGTGTAACTCTGTGAGTTGCATTCACACATGGCAATGCAGTTTCTCAGAAAGCTTCTCTTTAGTTATTATGTGAGGATAATTCCTTTATCACCATGGGCCCAATAGGCTCCCAAATATCACTTTGCAGATTCCACGAAAAGAGTGTTAGCAAACTGCTTCTTGAGGCAGAGGTTGTAACTCTGTGAGATGAACTCACAGATCAGAAAGAAGTTTCTCAGAAAGCTTCTTTCACGTTTTGAACGGATGAAATTTCCTTTATCAGCGTAGGCCTCAATGTGATCCAAAGAAGCCCTTCTCAGATTCCTCAAAGACAGTGTTAATGGACTGCTCCACGAAACATAAGTGTAACTCTGTGAGATGAATTCACACATCACCAAGAAGTTTCTAAGAAAGCTTCTTTCTAGTTTTCATCTGTGGATATTTCCTTTGTCACTGTAATGTTCATGGCGCTATGAAGTATCTAATTGCAGATTTCCAGAAAACTGTGCTAACAAACTGATCACTGAAGAGAAACGTGTAACTCTGTGAGTTGCATTCACACATGGCAATGCAGTTTCTCAGAAAGCTTCTCTTTAGTTATTATGTGAGGATAATTCCTTTATCACCATGGGCCCAATAGGCTCCCAAATATCACTTTGCAGATTCCACGAAAAGAGTGTTAGCAAACTGCTTCTTGAGGCAGAGGTTGTAACTCTGTGAGATGAACTCACAGATCAGAAAGAAGTTTCTCAGAAAGCTTCTTTCACGTTTTGAACGGATGAAATTTCCTTTATCAGCGTAGGCCTCAATGTGATCCAAAGAAGCCCTTCTCAGATTCCTCAAAGACAGTGTTAATGGACTGCTCCACGAAACATAAGTGTAACTCTGTGAGATGAATTCACACATCACCAAGAAGTTTCTAAGAAAGCTTCTTTCTAGTTTTCATCTGTGGATATTTCCTTTGTCACTGTAATGTTCATGGCGCTATGAAGTATCTAATTGCAGATTTCCAGAAAACTGTGCTAACAAACTGATCACTGAAGAGAAACGTGTAATTCTGTGAGTTGCATTCACACATGGCAATGCAGTTTCTCAGAAAGCTTCTCTTTAGTTATTATGTGATGGATAATTCCTTTCACCATGGGCCCCAATAGGCTCCCAAATATCACTTTGCAGATTCCACGAAAAGAGTGTTAGCAAACTGCTTCTTGAGGCAGAGGTTGTAACTCTGTGAGATGAACTCACAGATCAGAAAGAAGTTTCTCAGAAAGCTTCTTTCACGTTTTGAACGGATGAAATTTCCTTTATCAGCGTAGGCCTCATGTGATCCAAAGAAGCCCTTCTCAGTTCCTCAAAGACAGTGTTAATGGACTGCTCCACGAAACATAAGTGTAACTCTGTGAGATGAATTCACACATCACCAAGAAGTTTCTAAGAAAGCTTCTTTCTAGTTTTCATCTGTGGATATTTCCTTTGTCACTGTAATGTTCATGGCGCTATGAAGTATCTAATTGCAGATTTCCAGAAAACTGTGCTAACAAACTGATCACTGAAGAGAAACGTGTAACTCTGTGAGTTGCATTCACACATGGCAATGCAGTTTCTCAGAAAGCTTCTCTTTAGTTATTATGTGAGGATAATTCCTTTATCACCATGGGCCCAATAGGCTCCCAAATATCACTTTGCAGATTCCACGAAAAGAGTGTTAGCAAACTGCTTCTTGAGGCAGAGGTTGTAACTCTGTGAGATGAACTCACAGATCAGAAAAGTTTCTCAGAAAGCTTCTTTCACGTTTTGAACGGATGAAATTTCCTTTATCAGCGTAGGCCTCAATGTGATCCAAAGAAGCCCTTCTCAGATTCCTCAAAGACAGTGTTAATGGACTGCTCCACGAAACATAAGTGTAACTCTGTGAGATGAATTCACACATCACCAAGAAGTTTCTAAGAAGGCTTCTTTCTAGTTTTCATCTGTGGATATTTCCTTTGTCACTGTAATGTTCATGGCGCTATGAAGTATCTAATTGCAGATTTCCAGAAAACTGTGCTAACAAACTGATCACTGAAGAGAAACGTGTAACTCTGTGAGTTGCATTCACACATGGCAATGCAGTTTCTCAGAAAGCTTCTCTTTAGTTATTATGTGATAATTCCTTTTCACCATGGGCCCCAATAGGCTCCCAAATATCACTTTGCAGATTCCACGAAAAGAGTGTTAGCAAACTGCTTCTTGAGGCAGAGGTTGTAACTCTGTGAGATGAACTCACAGATCAGAAAGAAGTTTCTCAGAAAGCTTCTTTCACGTTTTGAACGGATGAAATTTCCTTTATCAGCGTAGGCCTCAAGTGATCCAAAGAAGCCCTTCTCAGTTTCCAAAGACAGTGTTAATGGACTGCTCCACGAAACATAAGTGTAACTCTGTGAGATGAATTCACACATCACCAAGAAGTTTCTAAGAAAGCTTCTTTCTAGTTTTCATCTGTGGATATTTCGTTGTCACTGTAATGTTCATGGCGCCATGAAGTATCTAATTGCAGATTTCCAGAAAACTGTGCTAACAAATTGATCAATGAAGAGAAACGTGTAACTCTGTGAGTTGCATTCACACATGGCAATGCAGTTTCTCAGAAAGCTTCTCTTTATTTATTATGTGAGGATAATTCCTTTATCACCATGGGCCCAATAGGCTCCCAAATATCACTTTGCAGATTCCACGAAAAGAGTGTTAGCAAACTGCTTCTTGAGGCAGAGGTTGTAACTCTGTGAGGTGAACTCACAGATCAGAAAGAAGTTTCTCAGAAAGCTTCTTTCACGTTTTGAACGGATGAAATTTCCTTTATCAGCGTAGGCCTCAAGTGATCCAAAGAAGCCCTTCTCAGTTCCCAAAGACAGTGTTAATGGACTGCTCCACGAAACATAAGTGTAACTCTGTGAGATGAATTCACACATCACCAAGAAGTTTCTAAGAAAGCTTCTTTCTAGTTTTCATCTGTGGATATTTCCTTTGTCACTGTAATGTTCATGGCGCTATGAAGTATCTAATTGCAGATTTCCAGAAAACTGTGCTAACAAACTGATCACTGAAGAGAAACGTGTAACTCTGTGAGTTCCATTCACACATGGCAATGCAGTTTCTCACAAAGCTTCTCTTTAGTTATTATGTGAGGATAATTCCTTTCACCATGGGCCCCAATAGGCTCCCAAATATCACTTTGCAGATTCCACGAAAAGAGTGTTAGCAAACTGCTTCTTGAGGCAGAGGTTGTAACTCTGTGAGATGAACTCACAGATCAGAAAGAAGTTTCTCAGAAAGCTTCTTTCACGTTTTGAACGGATGAAATTTCCTTTATCAGCGTAGGCCTCAAGTGATCCAAAGAAGCCCTTCTCAGTTTCCAAAGACAGTGTTAATGGACTGCTCCAAAACATAAGTGTAACTCTGTGAGATGAATTCACACATCACCAAGAAGTTTCTAAGAAAGCTTCTTTCTAGTTTTCATCTGTGGATATTTCCTTTGTCACTGTAATGTTCATGGCGCTATGAAGTATCTAATTGCAGATTTCCAGAAAACTGTGCTAACAAACTGATCACTGAAGAGAAACGTGTAACTCTGTGAGTTGCATTCACACATGGCAATGCAGTTTCTCAGAAAGCTTCTCTTTAGTTATTATGTGAGGATAATTCCTTTATCACCATGGGCCCCAATAGGCTCCCAAATATCACTTTGCAGATTCCACGAAAAGAGTGTTAGCAAACTGCTTCTTGAGGCAGAGGTTGTAACTCTGTGAGATGAACTCACAGATCAGAAAGAAGTTTCTCAGAAAGCTTCTTTCACGTTTTGAACGGATGAAATTTCCTTTATCAGCGTAGGCCTCAATGTGATCCAAAGAAGCCCTTCTCAGATTCCTCAACCGACAGTTAATGGACTGCTCCACGAAACATAAGTGTAACTCTGTGAGATGAATTCACACATCACCAAGAAGTTTCTAAGAAAGCTTCTTTCTAGTTTTCATCTGTGGATATTTCCTTTGTCACTGTAATGTTCATGGCGCTATGAAGTATCTAATTGCAGATTTCCAGAAAACTGTGCTAACAAACTGATCACTGAAGAGAAACGTGTAATCTGTGAGTTGCATTCACACATGGCAATGCAGTTTCTCAGAAAGCTTCTCTTTAGTTATTATGTGAGGATAATTCCTTTATCACCATGGGCCCCAATAGGCTCCCAAATATCACTTTGCAGATTCCACGAAAAGAGTGTTAGCAAACTGCTTCTTGAGGCAGAGGTTGTAACTCTGTGAGATGAACTCACAGATCAGAAAGAAGTTTCTCAGAAAGCTTCTTTCACGTTTTGAACGGATGAAATTTCCTTTATCAGCGTAGGCCTCAAGTGATCCAAAGAAGCCCTTCTCAGTTTCCAAAGACAGTGTTAATGGACTGCTCCACGAAACATAAGTGTAACTCTGTGAGATGAATTCACACATCACCAAGAAGTTTCTAAGAAAGCTTCTTTCTAGTTTTCATCTGTGGATATTTCGTTGTCACTGTAATGTTCATGGCGCTATGAAGTATCTAATTGCAGATTTCCAGAAAACTGTGCTAACAAACTGATCACTGAAGAGAAACGTGTAACTCTGTGAGTTGCATTCACACATGGCAATGCAGTTTCTCAGAAAGCTTCTCTTTAGTTATTATGTGAGGATAATTCCTTTATCACCATGGGCCCCAATAGGCTCCCAAATATCACTTTGCAGATTCCACGAAAAGAGTGTTAGCAAACTGCTTCTTGAGGCAGAGGTTGTAACTCTGTGAGATGAACTCACAGATCAGAAAGAAGTTTCTCAGAAAGCTTCTTTCACGTTTTGAACGGATGAAATTTCCTTTATCAGCGTAGGCCTCAAGTGATCCAAAGAAGCCCTTCTCAGTTCCCAAAGACAGTGTTAATGGACTGCTCCACGAAACATAAGTGTAACTCTTGAGATGAATTCACACACACCAAGAAGTTTCTAAGAAAGCTTCTTTCTAGTTTTCATCTGTGGATATTTCCTTTGTCACTGTAATGTTCATGGCGCTATGAAGTATCTAATTGCAGATTTCCAGAAAACTGTGCTAACAAACTGATCACTGAAGAGAAACGTGTAACTCTGTGAGTTGCATTCACACATGGCAATGCAGTTTCTCAGAAAGCTTCTCTTTAGTTATTATGTGAGGATAATTCCTTTATCACCATGGGCCCCAATAGGCTCCCAAATATCACTTTGCAGATTCCACGAAAAGAGTGTTAGCAAACTGCTTCTTGAGGCAGAGGTTGTAACTCTGTGAGATGAACTCACAGATCAGAAAGAAGTTTCTCAGAAAGCTTCTTTCACGTTTTGAACGGATGAAATTTCCTTTATCAGCGTAGGCCTCAAAGTGATCCAAAGAAGCCCTTCTCAGTTCCCAAAGACAGTGTTAATGGACTGCTCCACGAAACATAAGTGTAACTCTGTGAGATGAATTCACACATCACCAAGAAGTTTCTAAGAAAGCTTCTTTCTAGTTTTCATCTGTGGATATTTCCTTTGTCACTGTAATGTTCATGGCGCTATGAAGTATCTAATTGCAGATTTCCAGAAAACTGTGCTAACAAACTGATCACTGAAGAGAAACGTGTAACTCTGTGAGTTGCATTCACACATGGCAATGCAGTTTCTCAGAAAGCTTCTCTTTATTTATTATGTGAGGATAATTCCTTTATCACCATGGGCCCCAATAGGCTCCCAAATATCACTTTGCAGATTCCACGAAAAGAGTGTTAGCAAACTGCTTCTTGAGGCAGAGGTTGTAACTCTGTGAGATGAACTCACAGATCAGAAAGAAGTTTCTCAGAAAGCTTCTTTCACGTTTTGAACGGATGAAATCTCCTTTATCAGCGTAGGCCTCATAGTGATCCAAAGAAGCCCTTCTCAGTTCCCAAAGGTTACTGGACTGCTCCAAACATAAGTGTAACTCTGTGAGATGAATTCACACATCACCAAGAAGTTTCTAAGAAAGCTTCTTTCTAGTTTTCATCTGTGGATATTTCCTTTGTCACTGTAATGTTCATGGCGCTATGAAGTATCTAATTGCAGATTTCCAGAAAACTGTGCTAACAAACTGATCACTGAAGAGAAACGTGTAATCTGTGAGTTGCATTCACACATGGCAATGCAGTTTCTCAGAAAGCTTCTCTTTAGTTATTATGTGAGGATAATTCCTTTTCACCATGGGCCCCAATAGGCTCCCAAATATCACTTTGCAGATTCCACGAAAAGAGTGTTAGCAAACTGCTTCTTGAGGCAGAGGTTGTAACTCTGTGAGATGAACTCACAGATCAGAAAGAAGTTTCTCAGAAGCTTCTTTCACGTTTTGAACGGATGAAATTTCCTTTATCAGCGTAGGCCTCAAGTGATCCAAAGAAGCCCTTCTCAGTTTCCAAAGACAGTGTTAATGGACTGCTCCATGAAACATAAGTGTAACTCTGTGAGATGAATTCACACATCCCAAGAAGTTTCTAAGAAAGCTTTCTTTCTAGTTTTCATCTGTGGATATTTCCTTTGTCACTGTAATGTTCATGGCGCTATGAAGTATCTAAATTGCAGATTTCCAGAAAACTGTGCTAACAAACTGATCACTGAAGAGAAACGTGTAACTCTGTGAGTTGCATTCACACATGGCAATGCAGTTTCTCAGAAAGCTTCTCTTTAGTTATTATGTGAGGATAATTCCTTTATCACCATGGGCCCAATAGGCTCCCAAATATCACTTTGCAGATTCCACGAAAAGAGTGTTAGCAAACTGCTTCTTGAGGCAGAGGTTGTAACTCTGTGAGATGAACTCACAGATCAGAAAGAAGTTTCTCAGAAAGCTTCTTTCACGTTTTGAACGGATGAAATTTCCTTTATCAGCGTAGGCCTCAATGTGATCCAAAGAAGCCCTTCTCAGTTCCTCAAAGACAGTGTTAATGGACTGCTCCACGAAACATAAGTGTAACTCTTGAGATGAATTCACACATCACCAAGAAGTTTCTAAGAAAGCTTCTTTCTAGTTTTCATCTGTGGATATTTCCTTTGTCACTGTAATGTTCATGGCGCTATGAAGTATCTAATTGCAGATTTCCAGAAAACTGTGCTAACAAACTGATCACTGAAGAGAAACGTGTAATCTGTGAGTTGCATTCACACATGGCAATGCAGTTTCTCGAAAGCTTCTCTTTAGTTATTATGTGAGGATAATTCCTTTTCACCATGGGCCCCAATAGGCTCCCAAATATCACTTTGCAGATTCCACGAAAGAGTGTTAGCAAACTGCTTCTTGAGGCAGAGGTTGTAACTCTGAGATGAACTCACAGATCAGAAAGAAGTTTCTCAGAAGCTTCTTTCACGTTTTGAACGGATGAAATTTCCTTTATCAGCGTAGGCCTCAAGTGATCCAAAGAAGCCCTTCTCAGTTTCCAAAGACAGTGTTAATGGACTGCTCCACGAAACATAAGTGTAACTCTGTGAGATGAATTCACACATCACCAAGAAGTTTCTAAGAAAGTTCTTTCTAGTTTTCATCTGTGGATATTTCCTTTGTCACTGTAATGTTCATGGCGCTATGAAGTATCTAATTGCAGATTTCCAGAAACTGTGCTAACAAACTGATCACTGAAGAGAAACGTGTAACTCTGTGAGTTGCATTCACACATGGCAATGCAGTTTCTCAGAAAGCTTCTCTTTAGTTATTTGTGAGGATAATTCCTTATCACCATGGGCCCAATAGGCTCCCAAATATCACTTTGCAGATTCCACGAAAAGAGTGTTAGCAAACTGCTTCTTGAGGCAGAGGTTTAACTCTGTGAGATGAACTCACAGATCAGAAAGAAGTTTCTCAGAAAGCTTCTTTCACGTTTTGAACGGATGAAATTTCCTTTATCAGCGTAGGCCTCAAAGTGATCCAAAGAAGCCCTTCTCAGTTTCCCCAAAGACAGTGTTAATGGACTGCTCCACGAA
>NC_044559.1:55159540-55260994 GCF_007565055.1 Rhinopithecus roxellana | reverse complement strand
TTTGTTTTTCGTGATAATTAACACTTATGAATACAGAAATGCAAACTGAGTGCCAAATGCTTTTCAACAGTGAGAATGCAAATGCTGGAGCTGAAGGAAATACTGTCAGGGGTCAGGCCTAGCGCCAACTGCCAGGCTCCCCAGCATACATAATGGTCCTGAAAGCCCAGAGAAGAATACATTCTCCCACCAACACTGCACTTCTAGGTGGGGCTAGAAGAAAAAGGGCGGCACGTTCCAGTTCACATTCTAGAAATGAGTAACAAAAACAATTGCGTCTTTCCCGTAGGCCTTGATTTTAGATTGCTTATCACTTAAAGAAGGAAAATTGCGTACCAGTATAGTTCAAGGGGGCCGTGCTTCACAAGACTTTCTCTTTAGCACTGAGAATGAGCTACAAATAACAACATAATGCCCACTGGTTTGCACTACTCAATGTAGTGTCTTGCTTAAACAGAACAACAGACCGGCTGGGCGCGGTGACTCGCGCTTGTAATCCCAGCGCTTTGGGAGGTCGAGGAGGGTGGATCACCTGAGACCAGCCTGGCCAACATGGTGAAACCCCAACTCTACTAAAAATACAAAAAAATTAGCCGGGCTAATGGCAGGCGCCTGTAATCCCACCTACTTGGGAGTCTGAGGCAGGAGAATCTCTTGAACACGGGAGGCAGAGGTTGTGGTGAGCCGAAATCGCGCCACTGCAGTCCAGCCTGGGTGATCCAGTGAGACTCTGTCTCAAAAAAAAAAAAAAAAAAAGAA
This sequence comes from Rhinopithecus roxellana, assembly GCF_007565055.1. Classification (NCBI taxonomy): domain Eukaryota; kingdom Metazoa; phylum Chordata; class Mammalia; order Primates; family Cercopithecidae; genus Rhinopithecus; species Rhinopithecus roxellana. Next base: position 55,260,235 of record NC_044559.1, on the reverse strand, counting down.
CAAGAGACCACACTCAGAGCTCATTGCTAAATGAGTCTCCTTCTGGCTTTTTGCACGGCACCAAGTGACCGGCGCCAGGTCGCACAGCTGCCCTGCCCTTCAGCGAGGACTCGGGCGAGCTCGGTGTACCCAACTAGGGAGTGCTACCGCGGGAGTTGAGACAGCGGATTCCGAGAGCAGGGTGTGGCGGAATCAGCAGGGACGCGGACCCGGCGGAACGCACTGCGCAGACGGCGCCGGCGCCGGCACTCGGCTGTTGGGGAGTCTTCCTTCCAGCTTTCCCCTGAACGTCCTCCACCAGGCGCCGGTCTCTTTTTTCTGTCTTCTTGTTTCCCTCCGCCGAGTCGGCGCCACTGTGAATTTCCGTTTCCGGCGGTGTCCAAGTTGACCTGAGGAGTCGTAGTCGTGAGCGGGTTCGGTGGTCCGGCGGGCTGGGGTAGGCGGCGGCGGGCTGGGGTAGGCGGCGGCGGGCTGGGGTAGGCGGCGGCGGGCTGGGGTAGGCGGCGGCGGGCTGGGGTAGGCGGCGGCGGGCTGGGGTAGGCGGCGGCGGGGTCCCTGGCTCTAGGGCAGGCGGCGGTGGCGTCCCTGGCTCTGGGGCACTGGGAAGATCGCGAGTCTTGCGCGTGGGATGGTCTTCTCCTGGTCCCCCGGGTCATCTTTGCTCCCGAGGAGCAGCATATTTAGCATCTGCCGGAGGTGTGCCCCGGGGGTCGTTGGGAGAGTGACGGCATGAATCCCTGCAGAGAGCCCGGACTGGGAGGGAAGGTGTCCGGGAGACGTCGTTTCCTGGCTACATGGTGCCGGCAGGCGACTTAGACCTGCGCCGAATCTGTTGACCCCAAATTGTGCTTTTCCCACCAAGAGCAAAAGGGAGAGAAATATTAGTACAAGTTCGGAACTAAAATAGAGAAGCAACATAATCTCTGAAATCACACAGCTATTCAGTTTCACAGCGTTCCTAGTTCCCAGCCCTCCTAACTCCCGGCCGGTGTTCCTTGACAATATGGTGATATATAAAGACTTTCTGTTTCCGCTCGGTGTGTGTGTCTGTGGGAAGTCTGACTCACTTCTGTGCTCCAGTAGCACCCTGTGCAGCCTTCCAATGTAGCCCTTATTGCATGGCACGGAAGACACTAGTTTGGATTTTCTCTGCCAGTCAGATCATAGCTATATCCATTTACTGGCACAGTGGCTAGCACATCAGAGACACAAACGTTTATTAAATGGAATTAATACAGGACCTTAATTGAATGAAATGGCACCCTGCTCCGCTTTTTTTCAATCAAGCTGTCAGATTTTATGCAACCTGATACCCTAAAAAAAACTCACTAACTCAGTGATTACCAATTTATTGGCCACAGATTCCCAGGTACCTCAGAAATCACTGCAAGGGTCTCTGTAAGTCTATGAGGTCTCCAGGCATCATCTAGAACCACTCATATCTCATACATACAGATAGTGCGATTTTTCAAATGTATGTAGATGACCTGTAATTTAGGAGTTTTACAGAGTCGACAGGTACTAAAAGTAATACTGTGATCATATTGGAAGTTCAAAAAAAGGTTTTAAATTTTTCATTAAAATTTAAGTTTTAGTTTAAGTTAGGAAACCACTTTATTAATCTGGTTGATATCTAGGTACGAGCTGTCCAGTATGGTAGCCACATGTGACTGTTTAGAGTTAGAATGAAATTAAGAATTCATTTTTTCAGTTTCTCTAAGTACATTTTAAGTAACCACATGTGGCTAAAGTCTAAATAGCTGAAAAGTACAGATATAGAGTATTTCCGTCCTTGCAGAAATAGATAGTGCTGATGTTGACATTTAAGATGAATAAAAAGTAACTTAACCATAAAATGTAACCTTAGCAGAGGTAACTCATCTAATTTATAGCATACCAGAGAGAAAGGAAATTGGGGATGGTTAAGCAGTTCCTACCCTTGTCTAGTGAACAAATACATCATCTCTTCATAAAGAAATAAATGAAATTTAATGTTTTCCCCTGTGTATTGCCTGGATTGTAAAATGCTTCTCCCACCTCCTTACCCCAACCTTCTTCCTTGTAGGTTAGAGTTACTTGTTATTGGTAAGTAGCCACTATGGAAACTAAGGACCAGAGAAACACAGAAAGAAAAACAATGGACCCAAAGCTGCAAAGAAAAAGAAGCGGCATCTGCAGGATCTCCAGCTAGGAGATGAAGATGATGCCCGGAAGAGAAATCCCAAAGCTTTTGCAGTTCAGTCTGCTGTGGGGATGGCTTGATACTTTCACAGGTGTGTTTAGCTATAGTCTGATGGTTCTTCCTTTGATTCTTTTTAAATAGTAGGAGCCTCTCACAGGTGACATTTGGAGTCACAAGTCTAGTCCAGCTCCAAAGGACGTGGAGATGCATGTTGTGTGGCTTTTACTAAAATGTGAGAAGCCTTCCCATAGAAGCTGCCTTGCCTCCAGCATCTGCACACTAGTTGGTGTTTCTTGCCCAAGATACAAGAATTTCTAGAATTTGTTTCTTCCTAAACTTTAAAGTGTTTCTACAGTGATAAGTGTGCTTTTTCCCTCCGGATATGTTTTACAAAGTTGTAATATAAAATACAAAAATTACAATATGTAATACTAACATAGCTTTATTTAGTGAGTCCTTGTGATATTGTTAGCAGTGTACTTTAAACATTATTCAACTAAGTCCTTCCAGCTGCCTTACCAGAGTAGGAATCATTCCTGCTCTCATTTTATGGACAAGAAAACTGAAGTCAAGAAAAGTTACCTCCAATCATACAACCAGTAAGTAGGAGAGCCAAATTTAACTCCAGAGCCTCTGCTCTTATCTGTTATGATGCACTGCCTCGGTATTTACCTTTTGGTTTTTAAAAAACGATTAAAATCACTCCTAAAACAGATTTAAGGAGTATTTAATTTTCATCTCTATATTATTGAAGTCATCTTGTTACATCTTTATTGAACAGTAATTATTTGGATGGGGGTCAGAAGTTAATAATTGACAAGTTAATTATATTTATATATTGTCTGTTGTACCCTCTATAAAATATACTAAAGTACTCATGTCTATAAGTATACCAAAAAAAGTCTACTTATAAGGTTGATACCTTTTACTCTATTTTGAAAGTGAGTTTACTTTTTTTTTTTCTTTAATGAATAGGACTCAGGATTTGAAGACAAAAAAGCATCATATTCCAGTGGTTGATCAAACTCCACTAGAGCCCCCACCAATAGTGGCCATGGTGACGGGGCCTCCGAAGTTGGAAAGAGCACTTTGATACAATGCCTCATTCGGAACTTCACCCGGCAGAAGTTTACCGAGATCACAGACCCTGTGATGATCGTGTCAGGTAGGAGATGCTGCCGCAGACACAGAGTTGGCGTGGTTGTTGTCATCTGAGGGACCTGCACGTGTTTCTTGTTTTCTTGAATGGAGCATGTTAAATATTGTCATATCGTGTTATCTCTCTTACACTTTTACTAAGTTAGCTATAACTTCAGAAAAGGGTAAGTTCCCAGAGATAAGGATGTGATACATATCTTATCCTGACTGCTCTATGGCTTTGCCAAGCATGTTCCTTGGAGGGGCCTAGCAGGCCTGGTGACTGTGAACACATCATTTAACACGTATGTATTTAACACATAGCACGTACCTCCTATGTGCCAGGTGCACATGCTTGCCCTTATGAAGCCACATGCTGGTGGAAGTGCACATTTTCTCTTTTTCTTATGAGAATTTGCTTTGGGAGATGGTGACCTTTCCAAGTTTGAGGGAAGATGAAACAAACTTCCAGTGGTGGAATGGCAATGCACACTCTGAAATCTCTTGTTATTGCAGTAATATAGTTAGATTGAGGTTTTTCTTTATTTTTGGAGCATCCATACTTTCTTTTCCTTTTTTTTAGACAGAGTCTTACTCTGTGGCACAGGCTAGAATGCAGTGGTGTGATTGTAGCTCACTGCAGCCTCAACCTCCCAGGCTCAAGCAATCCTCCTACCATAGCCTCCTGAGTAATGTATGCTACCACACCTGGCTAAATTTTCTTTTTTTTCTTTCTTTTTTTGTTTTGTAGAGATGGGGTTTCCCCATGTGGCCCAGGCTTGTCTCAAAACTCCTGGACTTAAGGGATCCACCTGCCTTGGCCTCCCAAGGTGCTGGGACAAAGGCGTGAGCCACTGTACCCAGCCCCTATTTTCTTGACCATTTTCTTATTACCTTAATTTAGAAATGATTATCGTTATGAATATTCTGTTGCATTATGTTTGAGGATGTTTTTAGCGATAGTGGGAATACGGGAAGTTTTGATAGAGGTGAAGACACCTGCAGCTGAACAGCAGGATCATGGTTATCATGGAGCCTGTCCAGTCAGAATTTTCCCTGTTTGAGCACTTTATTCATCTGGGTAGACTTTTGATATTATCTAAATTTAGAACACAGCAAGAAAAACAGGATGGAATTTATTTTATTTTACCAGCTTTTGCCTATAAAAATGAACTTCGGGTACACTCCTGTAAACCTATATGGTGTTTTACTGGATGCAATTAAAAAACGAAAATTAAGAGTTGATGGTTTCAGTTTTTTCGGAGTCTTTTTAAAGTAGAATTTTCATCTTTTCACTTACAGGTAAAAAGCGCAGACTCACCATTATTGAATGTGAGTGTGACATTAACAGGATGGTTGATCTGGCTAAAGCAACAGATCTGGTAAGTCAGCAGGGGCAGCCTGGGGTGCTGATGGAGACTTACAGCGTTGTGATAGGTTATTTACCCCGTGAAGGAAAGAGAGTTTTATGATTATTAAAGGAAGAATGGTCATCATCAGGGATACAGTAGATGTGACTGAATTGGTGATGATAATAGTAATAGTTATAAATGTTGTTATATTAATAATACAAATGGAACGTGCACAATGAAATGTATTCCAAAATCTAAAAGCAAATCACAGGATGGAGAAAACCTTTAGTGATCACAGCTAATAAGAGCTTGTTAACATGCATACATATATGCATCCAAATATATCATAGTAAGTACCATTTCTTCTTGGACCCTTCCTGGCACTGTGCTAACTGCTTTCTACAAATTTAGCTTACATAAACCCTCGATACACCCTTGAGGTGAGTGGGTATTATCTGTAGTTTACATAAGATGAAATAGAGCTTCCTAGCAGTTAAGTAATTAGTGTAAAGATGGGACCCTTGTTCTTGATGGTTCTAGAACCTTCATCCTTAATGATAACGCTAAAGTAAGTACATGAATTGCCTGAAGAAGTGGTCAGAGTTTATCAATAGAAAATGTAGACAGTACTCAGTGTGTGGAAAATGTACACGCTCTTGCATTTATGGAAATGATAATGTTCACTGTTCCTGATATTAACTATCTTTTAAATTAGAAAAATAAAGTACAAATTAACAACAACAACAACAAAAAAACGCCAGACGAAGTGGCTCATGCCTGTAATCCCAGCACTTTGGGAGGCGGAAGTGGGCGGATCACCTGAGGTCAGGAGTTCACGACCAGCCTGACCAACATGCAGAAACCCCATGTCTACTAAAAGTACAAAATTGGCCAGGTAAGGTGGTGCATCCCTAGAATCCTAGTTACTTAGGAGGCTGAGGCAGGAGAATTGCTTCAACCTGGTAGGCGGAGGTTGTGGTAAGCTGAGTTTGTGCCATTGCACTCCAACCTGGGCAACAAGAACGAAATTCTGTCTCAGAGAAAAAAAAAAGCAAAAAAATAAGCCATATTGGTTAGGAAGTGTGGGGTGACAGATACCTTGTTTTTTTTCATTTTTATGTAGTTTTTTCTAGAGCTGCAGATTTTATACTTTGACCCAGGAAGACTCCTAAAATATAAAGGAAAAAGTAATACAGATTTTAAAGTTGTTCCATTGTAATGTTGGAAAAACATTCAAATGTTATGCTACTATTAGTAAAAGTAAGTGTTATTAATGTAAAGTTGTGTAAAGATTATTAAATCTTGTATATTTGAAATGATTGAAATAGTTCATAGAAGTTATTTGTTTCTCTTTCATTTAAAATGTAGCAAGTTTCTAATTTTAAAGACATACATGTTAAGAGATGTCTTTACTTTTTTTAATTTTTAGTTATTATGGATGCATAATAGGTGTACGTATTTATGGGGTACATATAGTATTTTGATAGAAGCATACAATGTGTGATGATCAAATCAGGGTAATTTGGATATCCATCTCTTCAAACATTTATCATTTCTTCGTGTTAGGAGCATTTTAATTTCATTCTTTTAGTTATTCTGAATTATATAATAAATTATAGTCGCCCTATTGTGCTATTGGACACTAGAATTTATTCTATGTAACTGTATTTTTGTACCTGTTAACCTTTCCCTCTTTGTCCCTCCCTCTCTGCTCCCCTTCCCAGCCTCTTAACCATCATTGAGAGAGATGCCTATGTGAATCTTTTTCAGATTTTCAAAAGGAGCACACATATTTGGTAAAGCACTCTAACTAATGCAGGGTACACACAATGCGCGTTTTCTCTTTCCTTGCTCTGAACGCTGGTCTCTCAGGGCCCTGCAGAGCAGTATCCTTCCAGATACATATAAACACACATGGCACCCTTTAAAAACACAAATGGTAGCTTATTTTACACACTCTTCTATGGTTTGCTTTTTTCCTGTAATATATCTTGGAGGTATATAATCAGTAAGTACTGTAGCTCTGCCTCCTTCTTTTTAATATAATATTCCATTCTATGGGTGCACCATAATTTATTTAGCCTAGCTTATGTTGATTGCTCTGCTCTGGGTTGTCAGAGCCTCCTGACTACAGCAAAGGCACACAGTACGTGGATTTGGGTGTGTACGTGCGTGTGTGGATTAGGGGAGTAACACTGGCTTAGATGACAAAGATTGGTGGCTGAGGGACTGTTGGTTTGCTCCCTGTTCTTCCTGACCCTACAACTAGCTGCTTGCCCCTTGGCACTCTGTGGCATCAGATGTGGTGTGAGGATTTTTCCACCTGTTCTTCGAGCTGGTCCAGTGTTGCTGGAGAGCTCTGCTTGCTGCCTTGGTCTGCAGTGGCAGTTGTGCTTGCCTACAAGCCCAACTTCATATATTCTGTGGTTTCGGGTTTTGAATGTTTCCTAGTTTAATCAAAGATGGGCATTTCTATTTCCATTTTGTGTTATTTTTAGTTATCCATGGAAACATAAAAACAACTGTCTTTAATATTAAAAGCAGAAGTTTCCAGGAATCAATTCTGAAATTATTTTGCATCTTTGAAGTGTCTTAAATTTTAAAAACTGGCCTTGGCTGGGTGTGGTGGCTCACGCCTGTAATCCCAGCACTTTAGGAGGCCAAGGTGGGTGGATCGTGAGGTCAGGAGATCAAAACCATCCTGGCGAACACTGTGAAACCCCAACTCTACTAAAAAAATGCAAAAAAGCTGGGCGTGGTGGTGGGCACCTGTAGTTCCAGCTACTCGGGAGACTGAGGCAGGAGAATGGCATGAACGCGGGGGGCAGAGCTTGCAGTGAGCCAAGATCGCACCACTGCACTCCAGCCTGGGTAACAGAGCGAGACTCCGTCTCAAAAAAAAAAAACAAAAAAAAATTGGCCTTATCTGCTTGTATTTTCTTTTTTTTTTTTTTTTTTTTTTTTTTTTTTTTTTTTTTTTGAGGCAGAGTCTCGCTCTGTCCCCCCGGGCTGGAGTGCAGTGGCCGGATCTCAGCTCACTGCAAGCTCCGCCTCCCGGGTTTATGCCATTCTCTTGCCTCAGCCTCCCCAGTAGCTGGGACTACAGGCACCCGCCACCTCGCCCGGCTAGTTTTTGTATTTTTAGTAGAGACGAGGTTTCACCGTGTTAGCCAGGATGGTCTCGATCTCCTGACCTCGTGATCCGCCCGTCTCGGCCTCCCAAAGTGCTGGGATTACAGGCTTGAGCCACCGCGCCCGGCCCGTATTTTCTTATAGACTACCATTCATCATAATCTTACTGTTTTTTGACTTAATCCTAAACTGATAGCTATTTTAAAAAAATTCTGAGTACTTGAGTTATACAAATTAACATACAAGATAGAGATTTCCACTGCAAACTTCCCAGCAAAAAGACAGATTTTTTTTTTTTCTGTGAAGAGATTGAAAGAAGAGGTTGGTTTTCTATATATATTTAATATATTTCATTGATTATCACTTTCTTCCCATTTCTTGAATGTCAGAGACCTGTTATTTGGCTTAAAAGTACATTACAGAAAACTTCATTTCTTTAAATTAGAATTTCTTAGGTAAGGGCCAGGTTAGACCCAGCCTTTTCTGAGTTACTTCTCATGCATTAGAATTCTTAAAATGCAAGTTTATATCCTAGTAGGCATTGTCTTATGGTTGCCTTTTAGAGCAAATCAGAGAGGGTGGTGGTTTCTCTGGGTGATGCCTGTGTAGTCATTTGATGTAGTCTGCAGTGGGACTTTTCTGTCGAGGGCCAGATAGTAAATATTTTCGGCTTTGTGAATCATATCTTTTGCAGCTACTTAGCTCTGCAGTTGTAGTGCACAGGCAGCCATAGACAATATGTAAATAAATTAATGTGGCTGTGTTCCAATAAAACTTTAGTGACAAACACAGGTGATGGGTGGATTTGGCCCATGGCCAGTTGCCAACCCCTAGTGTAGGTGGTCTGCTTTGGTAGTTTCTTTGAGAAATGATGTGTTCTGTTTATAGGTAGTGATGCTTATAGATGCCAGCTTTGGGTTTGAAATGGAAACCTTTGAGTTTCTAAACATCTGTCAGGTACATGGCTTTCCTAAAAGTATGGGGGTTCTCACACACCTCAACTCCTTCAAACATAATAAGCAACTGAAGAAGACAAAGAAGTGATTAAAACACAGCTTCTGGACAGAAGTTTACTGGGTAGGAAGAGAAATAATTGTTAGAAACTAACAATATAATCCTTTTAAAATAGACTGAAGAGGCAGGCACAGTGGCTCAAGCCTGTAATCCCAGCACTTTGGGAGGCAGAGTTGGGCAGATCACTTGAGGCCAGGAGTTTCGAGCTCAGGGCAATATGGGCAAACCCCATCTTTACTGAAAATGCAAAAATTAGTTGGGTGTGGTGCTATGCGCCTGTAATCCCAGCTACTCGGGAGGCTGAGACGTGAGAATTGCTTAAAGCTGGGCGGCAGAGGGTGGAGTGAGCTGAAACTGCACCACTGCACTCCAGCCTGGGTGACAGAGTGAGACTCCGGCTCAAACAAACAAACAAACAAAAAGACTGAAGAGACGTTGCTAAACATCTCTAGGATTTGCCTCCTGAATTCCCTTTGTGTTTGTGTTTCCAGTCTCTGGAAGGTTTCCCTCAAGAGAGCGCTTATTCTGGGCCTCTTGGTGTATCTCATTTGTCTCTGTACCTGCTGCACCAGGCAGTGTCTAGGTGTTTTGGGGTCGGGACTTTATAATAGAGTACATCAGAAGTTTCTCCCAGTTGCAAGACAAGGCACTGCCCCTTCCTTTCCATACTGCTCTGGTCCATCGGCCACAGAACCAGTTTCTGTGCTCGGACACCTCACCTCCCTCTCCTCACCATACTTAGATGGATGCCCCTGCTTAGCTGCAGAGCAGTCTGCCTCTGTGGGGTTCTAATAAGTCCTGAAAGAAGCCAGCAAGGCTCCGGAAGCCTGAGGACAGTGGCTTTGCTGGAAGTCTCCCTTCTTAGGATTGCTTCTTGTTTAGAGCTTTTATTTTGTTGCAGTATTGATGAGAATTTAATTGAAATTTAATTTTTAATTTTCCTTTAATGTTTAGGGTGCCAGGCTGTTCTACTTTTCTGGAATGGTGCATGGAGAATATCAAAACCAAGAAATCCACAATCTGGGCCATTTTATTACAGTTATGAAGTTTAGGCCTTTCACATGGCAGGCTTCTCACCCTTATATCCTGGCAGACAGGTAAAAAGTGATTGTAAACTTTTTTCTTCCTGGGCCATATATTTCAAAGCTAAAAAGGCTAGAAAAAGAACAGTGATAGGATTTATTTTGTGCCTGTTTGAATAGTGGGGGTAGAAGTGTAGTTGATGGAAAATGTCTACTTATGTCATTGCTCAACGATGCTGTGCCTTTGGGAGTAAATTAATTATGAGATGTTTAGGAAAATGGGAGGACTTAGAAGCATTTAAGGCCACAGGATGTGGCCCCATCCTAACGTTTATCCTCAGTTTTCAGTGATGCTGCCTTCGTGCCCGGGTGCTTGAGTCCTCGTGTGTGCCTTCAGTTTCCTTCCTTTGTGCTCTTCTTTGTGCTGTGGTTTTCTCAGCCTGGAATACCCTTTCTCCACCTGCCAGAATCCAGGCCACAGTAAAAATCCCAGAGCACAGGCTCACCCTCTTCCAGAAAGGGATTTTCTCAATATGTTCCTCACTCTTCCCTGACTCCAGGTGGACATTATCTCCCTGTCTGGTGTCTTCCGGAATGAATGTCACTTTCATCCCAGAGACACAGTTGTGTGCCTGTCCCTTTCCTCTGCTGGATGGTGAATGGTGCTTCCTTATTTCTGCATTTTCTTTTTTTTTTTTTTTTTTTTTTTGAGACAGAGTCTCGCTCTGTCGCCCAGGCTGGAGTGCAGTGGCCGGATCTCAGCTCACTGCAAGCTCCTGCCTCCCGGGTTCACTGCCATTCTCCTGCCTCAGCCTCCTGAGTAGCTGGGACTACAGGCGCCTGCCACCTCGCCCGGCTAGTTTTTTGTATTTTTTAGTAGAGACGGGGTTTCACCATGTTAGCCAGGATGGTCTCGATCTCCTCACCTCGTGATCCGCCCATCTCGGCCTCCCAAAGTGCTGGGATTCCAGGCGTGAGCCACCGCGCCTGGCCTATTTCTGCATTTTCTAGTTTTCTAAATGACATACTTAGCGGACAAGAGTGTGATGAGTCACTGACACATGAAAGGAGGTATAGGAACTTTTGCCATTCATTTTTGCTGTATGATTGAGTTTATTTTTCTAGGATGGAAGATTTGACAAACCCAGAGGATATCCAAACAAACATCACATGTGACCAGCAGGTGTCACTTTATGTAATTAAGAGGAGCACACTTGAAAAATAAAAGCCAAATTCACATGCCAGGTATTCTCTTGTTGTAGAATATACTAGAATTAGACATAGGATTCTTGGGATGGCTTCATTTCTCAGGAAAACTGAAAAATGACCCAAGGGAAGATGGCCTTGCTGGAGGTTTTAAAAGTAAGCCAGCTGTGTGTAGGCCTGCAAAGGTGTTACCGAATCCCCTCTTCTCTGACCTCTTGTCTTGTAGCTAGAGGGCCACTGTTCCAGTATGGCACGATGCCCTTCTTTAGGGTCATGGGTTAAGCCCTTGGACTGTGGATCGTTGTTAACCCCCCAGTCAACAGTAGATACTTACTGACTTCCTGTCAGCTGAAGCTGGCTTTTTGGGTCCTGTCTTCCAGGGGTAGGAGATTTTGCCATGAGTGATGTCACTTTCCTTCCAGACCCTTGTGCTATCCCTGAACAACTAAAGAAGCGCTGTTTAAATAAGAAGGAGCAGCTGGTTTATGTGCCTCTTTCTGGAGTTGGGCGTGTGCTGTATGACAAAGACGCTGTCTATGTTGACCTTGGTGGCAGCCACGGTTTTCAGGCATCGGTGAGACGGGAGTCATTGCTCTGAACTTTCATTATTCTTTCCGAATGTATTTTTTAATTTAAAAAGTAATGTACTCAGCTTTTATTTATTGAAGATTTTTCTCTTGTACTTATAATAAAGGCCCAAATGCATACTGTAAATATGTAGAATAAAAAGAATACCTTTTTTTATTATACCAAACAGAAGCGTCCTGTCCTCCATGCCTCCTCGATCGGTGGCCCCAGCACTGGGCCCTGCTGCCAGTGTGGCACCTGCACAGCATATCTCCGTTTCTACAAAACCAGTGTGCTTGCCAGCTCTCGTTGGTCTTTTTCTTTTTCTCATTCACAATGGTCTCCTCATTCTTCATTTTAAAGCGGATTTTCAATATTTATTTCTTAGTTCTGAAGTGGAATTTTGTTGGGTTAAAATCAGGGTTATTTTAAAATGTTAGAAAAGCTAGCATTGTTATAGCACTGGAACTGAGATTTTTCTAGCTAGGTGTTTTGGTTATCAGGTTGTATACTAACTGAGCTTTGGAAAAGTTTAGTGGACATGGGGATCCATTTCAAGCTTTGTTGTAAGGATTTTCTTCTCTGGTTTTTGTGGCATTAAGAAAGGTTCTTGGGAAATATGTCTAAGATAATTTTGAGAACTGAGTGAAACCAGTGTCTCTCCAGGATCTTTTTTTTTTTTTTTTTTTTTTTTTTTTTTTGAGACGGAGTCTCGCTCTGTTGCCCAGGCTGGAGTGCAGTGGCCGGATCTCAGCTCACTGCAAGCTCCGCCTCCCGGGTTTACGCCATTCTCCCGCCTCAGCCTCCCGAGTAGCTGGGACTACAGGCGCCCGCCACCTCGCCCGGCTAGTTTTTTGTATTTTTTTAGTAGAGACGAGGTTTCACCATGTTCGCCAGGATGGTCTCGATCTCCTGACCTCGTGATCCGCCCGTCTCGGCCTCCCAAAGTGCTGGGATTACAGGCTTGAGCCACCGCGCCCGGCCGCAATTTTTAAGCTAATTGTAGTGTTGATGTCTTCTGCAAAATGAAAACAGCATTTCATCAGAAGTTGTTTTATGGTCTTTCAGACATTTTCTTTTATATCTTTGATGCTTTTTGCCCATGAAGTATCTCTTTTGTGTGTTTGTGTGTGTGTGTATATGTGTATTGATCTGCCTCTAAATTTCACAGCACTCATTGTTGGGGATAACAGAATCAGTCCTAGACAGAGAGCTGAGCAGTACTCTAGTTTTTCTCTGTGTCCTGGTTGCCACATTATCTCTGTTGTATATTTATAGATTGGAGAACTCTCTGACCTGTAACAAAGATTGGATAGGTCAGAGACAATTGGGAGAGGAATCCTCTGCTCTATTGTCCCCTGTGCCCCACTCCGAAATGCGCTCTGAAATCCATATTTAAATATTAAATTTTTATGGTAAATGTATTCTTTTTTAATGTCAAAAAATTAAATGGTTGGTCAGCCCACTTAATATTTACAATGCAGGACTGACTTTGCATATTCTCTGTCTTGTATTTTTGCTTTATTTAAGTTAAGCTAGCCTCCAAAGCTGGAAGCTGAATTGACCGTTGAAAAATAATGACATGTATACAAGGTGTGTTTGGAGGATTGCGGATGCAGGGGCACTGTACTGCTAAAGGAGTGTTGGAAGCTCACTGAAGAAGATGATAAAAGCAGACTGATGTGTATTACCTGCTGACATACAAACTGGAGGCACAGGTGAAGATTACTAAACCTAATGAGCAGTTTGGCAGATAAGACAGGCTGTCAGGCCGTGGCAATTCAGCAGTGGGCGTGCTGCCTGGGAACCAAGTCATTTGTTCCAGAGGCCTACACTTAAATACCACAAGTAAAATCTTCCTTGTCACTGATACTTGGTATCACAATGAAACAGATACTATCTTTCAGATTTCTGGTTGAATTACGAGCCATTAACATCTGGTGATTTGGGTTGTAAAATTATTTTTGGTTTTGCCTGTTCACATGTCATCCATAAAGCACAAACAAGATATATTTTCCCACATGAGAATGTAAGCAGTATAAGACTTTAAAACACACTAATGAAATATACATGGTTACATCCTTCAATAAACTAAAACTTCCATCTGTGATCTTTATTTTGCAACACTCTGAAGTAACATTACAGTCTTTTCAGTGTGCTGTGTCATTTATATCCCTTACTTTATCCTAGGAATCCTTCATTGCCTCCGAGCGTATGAAAATTGAGACATGTGCATAGCTTCTCCCAGTTGAGCCCGTCAGTGGGGAGGAGCTATATACCGGGGACATTTGCAAAGATTTTCATGAGTCTGTTGGATGTAACAGCTCCTTAAGAAAACCTCACAGTTTACCTTCCCTATGTTTTACCATTTGTAAACTAAGGCTCAGTGATGTAAAATATAACACATTCTGTGCTGTGGCATAACTGCAGCTTAGGTTTTCATATTCAAGACAAGCAGAGGTATAGCTGAAAACGTGTGAACGTTTATTATGCCTCAAGATCCCTTTGTTGGTTTAGTTGTGACATTTCCAAACAGCTGACTTGGGGCTAAAGCATCTTTCTATCTGGCATCAGTATTTCTAAGTTGCCTTTAAGCTGAATAAACATTTGGATTTTATATTTAATTGCTTCAATGTGAAACACTGCAATTTAAAAATTTACACATATGTAATACAGTATTTTACACTAAATCATAGTGACTAGCAGTCCATTGGCCGAAGAAGTATTATTTTTCAGATCTTCTACTCTGTGTCATCAGCTGTAGACACTGACCTGGTATTTATCTGGAAGGGCTGTCAGGAGTTCACAGTGCTGCCTGTGGGTTATCTCCAGACCCTTTACATATGGCACTTTAGGACAGGGTGAGTCACAGGTTGCACTAGAAGTTACCTTTGAAATTAGACCTAAACTGTGTGGAACTGGAACCCTTGTACACAAAGCTCTCTACCATCCAAATCCTGCTGAACTCTTAGGAAAGAACAGTTTTCCAGATTCATTCTTTCCACACACAAAGATTTTCCACTGCCCAATTACTTACCTGTTTTTTTCTTGACTGTTACGTTTTACTTGACTCTGGAGTCTTACTTTGTACTCTGACCTTTGCGTGGGAGTGTACCTTATTTCACCAATTATACTATCTGTTTATCAAAAGCAGAAATAGTTACTTACACCTGAAAATTTGTACTGAGAATGTAGCTGGGAATATGTTATGAAAGTATACTTAAAGTAAGAAATCAAAGGAAGTATATTTAAATCAAAGCAAGAAATCCCATTTCCAAATGGCAATAAAGCATGTGTTACATAGAGAGAGGCAGTGCAGGAAAGTGTTTTAGTAGCCCAGATTCGATTGTACACTGGTGAATAAGCAAGAGTTCTTTTTCATTTTCATCTTGCAATTAACCGGGTATTTGGGTTCTTTTTCTATTCACATATGTCAGATAGAGACGTGTGTTGTAATATTTTATCAGAATGAAAGCCTGGCAGATTTAATGCTTTCTTCTCTTCTTGCTGTACCTGATATTGATCTCTTATTCATTTCTTGATAATATGTTTGGTTATTTATGTTTTCATTGCTTTTAGTGTCAGAGATGGCTTTGGATTCCCAGTTCTGCGTGCTCCTGTCTGGCTCCTGAACCCAGCTGGAGAGGTGAGTCAGTCCCAACTGGTGAAGTACCGAGAAGAAGCTACACAAAAGGCAGCAAGGTGTTAATAAGTGTACCTCTGACATTTTAACCACCTCTGAGTGTTCCATGGAACGGACAAGTAGTAGTCTCTGTCAGAGCTACGTTTCAAAGGAAAAAAAGAACCTTGAAAGAACCTGTTTATTAATTTATGCTGTTATTTTGTGTTTACTCAGCTCATTTATATTGACTTGTAAATTAGTAATTTATGAACTATTATCTATCAATTCCTGGCCTACATGTCGGCAAACAAATTTTCTTCTTAATAAAGAATCCGGTGGCTGGGCACAATGGTTCACATTTGTAATCTCAGCACGTTAGGAGGGCAAGGCATGAGGATTCCTTGAGGCCACGAGTTCAAGACCAGCCTGGGCAACATAGCAAGATTTCATCTCTACAAAAACATGAAAACATTGGCTGGGCATTTTGGCTCATTCCTGTAGTTCAGGCTACGCAGGAGCCTGAGGTAGGAGGATCACTTGAACCCAGGAGTTTGAGGCTGCAGTGAGCTGTGATCCTAACACTGCTCTCCAGCCTGAGTGACAGACCAAGACACCATCTCTTCAAAGAAGGAATCTAGGGGCGTCAGTGTGTGCACGCAGCATGGCTTGTGAATGCGGAAGTGCATGTGTGCAAAGTTGTGCTCAAGAATGTGTTGATGATTATACCTTCTCAGAATGAAGGTAATTTTTTTTTTTTTTTTTTTTTTTTTTTTTTTTGAGATGAAGCCTTGCTCTGTTGCCAGGCTGGAGTGTAGTGGTGCTATCTCAGCTCACTGCAACCTCTGCCTCCTGGGTTCAAGTGATTCTCCTGCCTCAGCCTCCCGAATAGTTTTGAATACAGGCACATGCCACCACTCCTGGTTAATTTTTTGTATTTTAGTAGAGATGGGGTTTCACCATGTTGGCCAGGATGGTCTCGATCCCCTGACCTCGTGATCCTCCCACCTTGGCCTCCCAAAGTGCTGGGATTACAGGTGTGAGCCACCGTGCCTGGCCTGAAGGTCATTTTTATAAAGATCTCTCCACAAACTTAGATTTGATTCTTCCTTTAAATATTTTTCTCATTGACATTTGAAAGCACCTGACCATATATAAAATGAAGAATTTTCCTAACTCCATAAAAGGAGAATTATGACATCATCTACTATTTCTGTCTCTTGACTCATAAATCTAAACCATCAACCTGCTTATTTTTGTATACTGTCACACTGTGTATTCCCTGCATTGAATGTCTTTCTATTGATATTCTCTGTAAACATTGTGGGAAGTTTTCTGCACCCTAAATTTTCTGTTATGGGGATTAAATATCCACTATCTATGTTTTTCCAAGTTTTACAGCAGCAACAGTAAATACCGCCCTCACAGCAGCCTGGTGTTTGTCCTGCTATTGTGTTTCCATCACATTACATGAAGCCTCTTTGTCTTTGTGGTCGTATCCTACTAATAAGTTTTTTTAGAAATTATGTAATATGTGTATATACAAATACCTATATGTATATGTCTACACATACAGCTGATATCTAGTGAGATTATGTAGGCATGAACTATAGAATTAGTTTGTAATTTTAAGAAAATAAATTATTTTGTAAAGATAAATCTCATTTTTAAGAAGGGGAATTACAATTGAATCATTTAGGGATGCCTCAGACTAAGCATAATATGGAAAAAGCCACAGTGAAAAGTCATGTTAGAGTACTGCTAGGTTACTCAACCTATCATCACATTTAATTAAAATGTCAGTTTGAACCATGGCCAGTCTATTTTGGTTAATATATTATTGAAATCAACTTGTGAAGTCTTCATTTTAAATATATAATTGGTGTTAACGAACTGGAAAATAGCATTCTATTGCTTGGAAGACATGTTAAAGCCTAAAGAGTTATGACTTTGTAAAAGAAGAAAACCAGCTGGTGATCAGTTGGCATTAGTACATGAAGATACACTCATATTTGGTAATAGCCATTTTTTTCTAACTAGAGTAAGGGAGGTGGGAATGGGAGGTAGAAACAAGGACACGGATGTATAAAAAATCATAGCACAAAACTGCATTGAGTTCTGAGAATGGGTCTGTGATCCGTGCTTCAGTTTTAGAGGTTCATGTGTCCCTTATAAGAAAGGACAGGAAAGCCAGGAGGTCAGGAGTGTGTTTGGGCCTGTGCCTGTGCTTCCACCACAGAAGTCAGCAGCTCTACCTTTCTCTTTTCTCCTCTTTATCTAATAATTGTCTCCTCTTCAAATTTGGGAAATGAGCTTAATCAAAGGTTTGTTGTGTTATTGTTTGTTTGTTTTTGAAATGTGGTCTCAGTGTGTTGCCCAGGCTGGTCTTAAACTCCTGGGCTCAAGTGATCCTCCCTCTCAGCCTCCTGAGTAACTGGGACTACAGGCGTGCACCACCACACCCAGCTAAGTTAATGCTGACGTATAGTTTATCTGCTTCAGTTTTGAAGGGCAGGATATATGTAGTTCTGTGTGTGTGGGTAGGGAGGGGGGTAGTGTGTGTGTGTATTTATATATTACTAGTCCATCTAGTCCATTGCTGCTACTACAAACTACCACCATGTGAGGACATAAAACAAACTGATTACACTCCTGTATGTCAGAGTCTGATGTGGATCTCCCTGAGCTAAAATCTAGGTGTTGGAAAGGCTACCTTCATCTCTAGAGGGTCTAGGGGAGAATCTTTTTTCTTGCGTTTTCCACATTCTGGAGTCCTGCCTGCATTTTTTGGCTTTGGGCTCTTCTCCACTCTCACCATTAGCAACCTTGCATCTCATGGACCCTTATTCTATGGCCACGTGTCTCTGTGGCTCTTTCCTTCACCCTTCCTTCCACTGTTAAGGACTCATGTGCTTACTTAGTCCTGAATGGAGACGCCATCATCATCCACATGAGCCCACTCTCCTAATCCATACAGGCTGCTACAAGGAAATGCACTAGACCGGGAAGCATATAAATAACAGAACTAGGCCGGGCGCGGTGGCTCAAGCCTGTAATCCCAGCACTTTGGGAGGCCGAGGCGGGTGGATCACAAGGTCAGGAGATCGAGACCATCCTGGCTAACATGGTGAAACCCCGTCTCTACTAAAAAATACAAAAAACTAGCCGGGCGAGGTGGCAGGCGCCTATAGTCCCAGCTACTCGGGAGGCTGAGGCAGGAGAATGGCGTGAACCCGGGAGGCAGAGCTTGCAGTGAGCTGAGATCTGGCCAGTGCACTCCAGCTTGGGTGACAGAGCGAGACTCCGTCTCAAAAAAATAACAGAACTTTGTTTCCCACAGTCCTGGAGGCTGAGAAGTGCAAGATCAAGGGGCCTGCAGTGTTGGTGTCTGGAGAAGGTCTGCTTTCTCATGGAGGCTTCCTTCTTCCTGTGTCTTCACATGATGAGAGGAACAAACAAGCTCCCTTGTGCCTTTAATAAGGGTGCTAATCCCAGTCATGAGGGCAGAGTCTCCTGTAAGGCTTAACCTCCTAATACCATCACCTCGAGGGTTAGGATTTTAGCACAGGAACATTGACGGAACACAACATTCCTTCCATAGCACCAGGGTAGTCTCCTCCTGTCAAGGTCTTTACCTTAATCACATGTATGATGTACCGTTTTCATGTAAGGTTCTAGGAATCTGTGGACATCTTTGGGGGGCCATTATTTTGCTGACCACATTATACATATATATATATATATATTCTAGACTAGTATGAAAACAATGCCACTTCCATTGCTTTATGTATGTGGATATATATATACATTGTCTAATGCTATAATTTTAAAAAAAGTTATAGGCACAAATATACCCATTTAAAAAAACACTTTTTGCTATTTTACTTCATACTGCCATCTTATTTTTCCTGAAACTGCTTCAACCCTGGAATTCTTTATCGCTATTAGTTTTATTTTATTGAAATATTCATGAATGAGCATATGCTTGTATGTGGATTTAAAATTCACAGTAATTTTCTCATGAATTCATCTGTGAATAACATTTTATAGACAAAATGTCTGCACTAGGATGAGGACAAGAGGAAGATGTATAATTCCCTTGTTTTAAGGTACCGCCATTCATTATTATTATTTTAAAATATGAGTGTCGACTGATGTTAAAACACAAAAAGGGAGTGGTGGCTCCCGCCTGTAATCCCAACACGTTGGGAGGCTGAGGTGGGTGGATCACCTGAGGTCAGGAGTTTGACACCAGCCTGGCTAACATGGTGAAACCCTGTCTCTACTAAAAATACAAAAATTAGCTGGGCATGTGGTGTGTGCGTGTAATCTTAGCTACCTAGGAGGCTGAGTCAGGAGAATCGCTGGAACCTGGGAGGCAGAGGCTGCAGTGAGCCGAGACCACGCCACTACACTCCAGCCTGGGTGACAAGCGAGACTGTTCTTGCCCTGCTCCCCGCCAAAAAAAACGACACATATACACAAAGGGATGATTGGCCGGGCACAGTGGCTCACACCTGTAATCCCAGCACTTTGGGAGGCCAAGGCGGATGGATCACATGAGGCCGGGAGTTCGAGACCAGCCTGACCAACATGGAGAAGCCCTACCTCTACTACAAATACAAAAATTAGCTGGGCATAGTGGCACATGCCTGTAATCCCAGCTGCTTAGGAGGCCGAGGCAGAATAATCACTTGAACCTGGGAGGTGGAGGTTGCAGTGAGCTGAGATCATACCATTACACTCCAGCCTTGGCAACAAGAGCAAAACTCCATCTCAACAACAACAACAACAACAAAGCAGATTTATAACTGGGCAGTGGAATTGAAAATTGTTTTAACAAATACTCAAAATACCTAAGGAATTTGTATAAATAAATAGGAAAAAAAAAGAGAGAAAACCATCAAGAAGCCCCCAAAAAGCAGATTTGTAAATGGGCAATGGATTTGAATAGACATTTAGCCAAAGAAGCCATCCAGCTGGTGAAAAGGCATATGGAAAGGCACTCAACATCACTGATTACCAGGAAAATGAAAATCAAAACTGCCACAAGTGGCTTAGACCATAGCGGCGTGCATGAAAGTTTTCAGGCCTCCAGTTGGGAGTGGCTGAGGAGAGTGGGGAGCTTTTGTCTGTAGTTGGAAGAGTAGAGTCTCAACAAGAACCAGTGTATTCTGGACATGTGTGGGCCCTGGAGTGTGCATGGCTGGATGCCTTGTCTACCTGTGCCTTAGGGAGTGACACCATTGTGCTGTGGTCGATCAGAGGGGCAGGTGGCTTTCACAGGGAGTGGGAAGTGGCGGGGGTTGGTTTGTTTGCCTGTGGATGGTAGCAAAAGTGGGTTAGCTTCCCAAGAACTTTTAATAGTAGCCTGTTTTGCTGCAATTCTAGATCCAGACTGGGGTCCCAAGGCATCTTGGTAGTCCACAGCTTCTTAGCAAGTGCATGTTCAGTTGGATCCCCCAGCCCAGCCTGGGTCATCCCCACCTTCTGCCTCCTGGGCCACACATAGCTCGGCTCTGCACTGAGCCGTCATCCTGTGGTGAGCAAGACCGCATTCTTCGGCTTCAGTCTCTCTCCCTGCAGCATGTAGTCAAGGTGGTGGCTGGAAGGGGCCAAGGAGCCACATCTCACAATGGCCTGCTGCCTGAACAAGGACCAGAGGCCTGTGGAACACACGGCTCTCAAGTTTCTTCTATTCGATGACTCATCAGCTGCCCCCACATGGCTTTCTAGCTCACAGCAGATCTAGCCTTCTCTGAGCAGTGAAGATGGGATGTTTTATGGTCATTTTCCCTGGTGTACAGAGCCCAAGTGGAGTTCTTTAGCACACCCTAGTCCATCCCCTCTCTAACCCCCGACCTGTCCAGTCTTACCTCCCTTCATATCAAAAGCCCACAGTTAACCCAGAGGGCTTCAGCCCTGCCCTGCCTGACTTTCTAGGAAAACCCCCTCTCCACCCACCCTAATCAGAACACTCTCTGAAACTCCCTCATTATTTTAAAAGGAGGAGAAATTTTTCTGACACAGAGGTTCTGGTGAAGTGGCCAGCTCCCACATCACAGGGTGATAGCAGTTTGGGCTGGACCAGGATAAAACAGTCCTGTCCCGGAGCTGGCCATCTGATAAGGAGCTCCAGAAAGTGCAGTGATGGATCCCTGGGAGGCTTTCTGCTCTCCTGATGGCAGGTTTTTGGTGAGAGGACCTATTGGCCACTAGGCTGTCTGTGTGTGTGTGTGTGTGTGTGTGTGTGTGTGTGTGTGTGTGTGTGTGTGAGATATTTTCTTGGATTGACTTCTTTCAGCATGAAGCCTACTGTTTTGCTGAATGTATCTCACTGTTTCCTGAAATTTAGTACATTCAGCTGGCTTAAGGGTCCTGGGACCTCGCTGTGTCATATTTGCACAAGCCTAGTGTCTGTGCAGACTGTACACTGGAGTTCAGTTGTAAGACCCTTTGATCCCTTATTCTGTCCCTGTAATAGAAAAGCCATTTCATTCAATGGACTAGAAACTCAGATATAATGGAGAGATGTTCTAATCTGCCACCACTGGGGCAGTGGCCAGTGATTTGGACTTTGTGGCATAGACGGAAATTTCCAGGTTCTCTAGGTGGTGGGCAGAAGCCTCACTTTTTAAGAAACTTCCCCCACTCCACCCCTGCCAATGAGGTCGTTGCTTGGAGATATTTCCATCAGTGTTAAGTAGAAGAGATCATTTCCTGATGTTGAATTTCAGGTAAGGATGCCAGCTTCTGTATATCAGGGTGGTGGTGCTTGATCTGAGACAGGCCTAGACAGCACTGTCTGAAAGGGGACTCAAGGAAGTAGCTATGAAAGGTCCCTGGGATGTTTTCTGCTCCACTCTCTACAAGTCTCCTGGAGGGAGATCCTGTTAGTCACTATGGGGTGTGTGTCTGTGTGTGTGTGTGTGTGTTCATCACTTGTTGCTGGGGGTGAGAAGAGACAACAAAAGCCTACAGAATCTATAGTTCTCAGTTCATCTCCCATCCTAGTCCAGTCATGGCCTAACATCCTTAGCTCCTGATCGCAGAGGAGACTCTGCGCATTTGTGTTCATGTGGCCTTGGATGTTGGCAGATTCAGATTGGTGCCCCAGGCATCTGTGCCTGTAATGCAGTTTCAGCAGGCTCAAGACCAGGCTAAAGGGCCTCTAAGCTTCCTCCAGTGTCCTGGTGCATGCATGTGCAATATACTCCCCTGGCCTGGGTCTTTCCTGCCTCTTGCCAGTTGGGTCAGAACTAGCTTATGAATCAGTGTTTTCTGAGCTTTAATAGAATTGGCTCCGAGCAGTTGGATACTTGAAAAGGGCTATGTGATATAGATTTTTAAAGATATATTATTTTAGAGTAGTTTTGAGTGTACAGCAAAATGGAGTGCAGAGTCCAGAGATCTCATATGCCCTCAATTCCTGTACACGCTTGGGTCACTCCACGAACAACCTCCTCCAGCAGAGTAGAATAATTATTATAGTCAGTGAACTTACATTGACACATCATCATCACCCAGAGTGATACTCTTGGTGGCTCACATTCTGAGGGTTTGGAGAAATGTATAATGAGAATGAAATGTTTAATGAATGTATCATTATAGCTGTTATGATATCCTGCAGTACATTTTCACTACTGTAATAATCTCATGCTCTATTATTTAGCCTTTTCCTAACCACTGGAAGCCACCCATCTTTTCAGTCTCCATAGTTTTACATTTTTCTGAATGTTGTGTTCTTGGAATCACAGAGTAAATAACTCTCCAGATTGGCTTCTTTCAGTTAGTAATATGCATTTAAGATTCCTCAGTGTCTTCTCATGGCTCAATAGCTCATTTCTTTTCAGAGGTGATTAATATTTCATTTTCTAAATATACCACAGTTGTATTTATCAGTTAAGCTATGGAAGGACATCTTGATTCCTCCTAAGTTTTGGCAGCTATTTTAAAAGCTGCTATAAACATCTGTGTGTAGGTTTTCATGTGGACATAAGCATTTGGGTCATGTGGATAAAGACCTAGGGAGTGCAATAGCTGGATCACGTAATAGGAGTATGTATAGTTTTATAAGAAACTGCCCATATTTGGAGAGTCTTTACGATGGTAGAGGAGAATGTGTTCTCACACTGAAGAATCAATCCAATGAAGGAGGTAGAACTTGAGGATCCAGAAACAATGACATAATCATGAGAGCTGTTAAAAGATACAATTAGACACTTTGAAACATTAGAAAATATATTTGAGCACTCAGAAATGTATATACTACCCAGCCCCAGACTTCAAGCAGCTCAAAGGTCCAACAGAGAGGCTTAGGGAGGGTGGGAGAAAACTTGTGTATGGTGAATGTGGAAGAAAAGGAAAATGCTTGATTGGGTGAAGTGGAGCAGTGGCCTCATTTGAAACACTACAGTGGAAACCCTGTAGTTAGATGTTAGTTGTTGATTTCTGATTGGTTAAGCTTAGGTTTCCTTTTATTATTTACACTGAGTCAAGTTTTGGTTTGTTTATGGAGGAATTGGGTGCACTGTAGCCACCTCGGCTTCAGGGCCACTTGTTTATTTGATTATTTTTAACAGAGAAGATCCTTTTAAAAATAGCTGTTGCCCTGGCTGGAGTGCAGTGGTGTTATCATGGCTCACTGCAGCCACAACCTTCCAGGCTCAGGTGATCGTCCCACCTCAGTGCTCCCCACCCTGAGTAGCTGGGACTACAGGCACGTGCCACCACACCACCATGCTAGGCTAATTGTATTTGTTTGAGAGATGCAGTTTCCCTAAGTTACTTAGGCTTCTTTCAGACTCTTAGACTCAAATAATCTGTCTGCATTGGTCTCCCCAAATGCTGGAATCACAGGCCATCTAAATCTTTTATCTCAGATTTGCTTTGTGACAAAAGGAGGGATACTTTTTCTGACATGATGAGCAGAGAAAGGGGAGGTGGGTGCATCCTGTGCATATTCTTTTCTCAGGTGATGGGAATATGGTCGGTTCTTGCCTAATGGGATATATTTTCTCCTTGAATGATTTGGCAAGATATCAGATGAGAGAAGTTGAATAAACGTTAGAAGAACATAGAAAAGATAGGTTATACATGTTGGGTTTCTGAATAAATGGTGTCATCGGAGAAACAAAACTTTTACTGATTTCTGGAAACATTTACAGCCAATTTTTTGTGTAAGTAATTTGAGTGTATGATGATATCTCTTACCACTTTTTGATATTTTTTCTGGTTCAGCTGAGTGGTGCCATTGAGGAAACACAAAGTGGGGCTCATCCAGGGATTCGATTTTGCCAGAGAAAGGACAAGCAGCAAGTCAGGGAGCTTAAGGTAATTATGAGAAAGTGACTATGTAAAATTACTTAGGTAGAAGGAGACGGATTGGTTTTTGTGTGTTTGGTATTTGGGGTAAGAGGGGTATGCGTGTGTACGTGAGATATGTTGTTTATTCACTCTCTCTCTGTTTCTTTTCTTTTTTTTTGAGAAGGAGTGTCGCTCTGTCACCCAGGCTGGAGTGCTGTGGCACAATCTTGGCTCACTGCAACTTCCGCATCCCAGGTTCAAGCGATTCTCCTGCCTCAGCCTCCCAAGTAGCTGGGATTACAGGTACCCGCTACCACACCTGGCTAATTTTGTGTGTGTGTGTGTGTGTGTGTTTGTGTGTGTGTGTGTGTGTTTTAAATTTTTTTTTCTTAGTAGAGATGAGGTTTCAGTATGTAGGTGAAGCTGGTCTCAAACTCCTGACTTCAAATGATCCGCCTGCCTCGGGTTCCCAAAGTGCTGGGATTGCAGTCGTGAGCCACCGCGCCCAGCCTGTTTATTCTCTTAAGAGAGAAAATGAGGGGATTGATGGACTGTAGTTCTGGACAAGGTGGAAAACTCTTAAAGTGGAAGTACTGGGGCAAGTGCTCTGACAGGCTAGGATGGTGCAGTCAGTCCCTTCACCCAGAAATCAGTAGAATGTTAGCAGTTCAGACTCAAACCTTGTGAAAAACAGGTTGTGGAAAGGAAGTCCCTTGCAGCAACTGTCACCATAATCAAGACAGAATGTTTTCAGAATAAAAAGAGTTACCTGCTTTCAGCCCCAGGTGGTAGCTATTGTCTGCCCTGATGATAGGTAATATTAATTTGTGATCCTGATATCTTAAAGTGGGGTCACTCATCTCCGGTAGAATTAAGTCCACAGTGAAGTTGTCCCCTCATCCCCAAAGAGATAAACATATATGAATGAACTGAAGTGATAAGATAACAACTACTGCTGCCTGGGATCATGAGAGACCTGAAATGAACTGATAGGAAGTGAAAGGTGGCTGAGATAATGAGAATAGACCCATCTGCAGAGGATCATAAAACCAGCAAATACAAGGTCTTGTGTAAGTTGCCTTCAGAAGCTCTGTCCATGAGAACTCTAAGGACTTCTCCAGACCTGGTGGCTGCTGCTGTGATCTCTGCCCAAAAGGAGCCTCTGACCAGCATCCAAAGGGCTTCTGGACCCACTGGACTCTTCTGGAGGTACACTGGTCTCCTGAGCCATGGCTGTGACTTTTTACTCCCTTTATTACTGCCTGTGTGTAGAATGATAATTGCGTAATTGATAGTGTGAAGACCTCTTGATAAATGGTAAATCTGAACATCTGTATTTGGCTGACGTGTCATTGTGAAACCTCACAGCTTCAGTCAATGTCAGTACAGCTAGGGAGTTTGTACCTAATGCACATATCACTGGGCATAGTCTACAGGCACCTAATAACTCAGGTACCTTAACAGTCACTAATGAGTGTATCTCCAAGGACTAGTCCAACAACACATGACTGGCCTGACTCAAGGTAACTACATGTCCAATCCAGGGTCATAGTGAGTGGACATCTGCCAACCAGGGGTCATTCCCCTGCCTGCCATTGAGCAGTTCAGAAGTGACTGGTGTAAGCAGACATGAGTGAGCTCAGTTCACTATTTGCCTCTTTCGAGGGGATCATACCCAGGGTCTAGGTCATTGTGCCTTATCAGAGTCCTACACATTTCACTTGCAAATTATATTTGAAAATTAAATGACCATGTTGCAAGTCATTCACAAGATATTTTTTAAAATTGCATTCCAGAACCCATATTAACATCCAATGACCTGTAGAAAGCAATAGAGAAATGTATTAGGCAAAAAGTTCTGGCAAAGACCAGTCTGATACTGGCCTGATTATCCAACCTCAGGAATTGGTCACATCAACTCGAAGAGCGAAGAAAAATAAAAAGTACCAGCCTTCTTACTCAAGACATTAGGAATTATCCATTTAGATAGATAAAAGATTTTAGCTAACTAAATATTACAGTGTCATCCTGAAGAATATGTCCCTGTTCCAGAGAACCCAGGAGGTTATGGTGACCTCTGGGAAGCCGGACCAGCAATAACAGTGCAAGTTACATAGGTGCATGAGTGCAGAAATACAATCTCTACTGAAAGTAAGTTTCATACTAGGCAAGAATTACAGGATATACATAGAACTTTTGCTCACAAAGTCAGATGTACAAATTCAATATGGTTTAGGAGTTAATGGTGGCAAATGCATCATGTTTACGGGAAGTGAAGTAGGACAAATGACTGGAATAGCAAATAACTCCAGGATTAATGATGAATTAACTGCTAGAGCAGAAAATATCCAAGACCTTCCTGACTTATGATGGGGATGGGTAAAGAAGTTGGGTGAGATGATACCCAAACATGATTCCCAGGTTTACCTAAACTAAACAATGGAAGACTGTAGAAGATGCCATTAAGCTATCACAAGAATATGGAAGATTATTATTCACTTCTGATGGGACAGGACTTTATAGGGCACCTGAAAAAATTCCCATGAAAAATCACTTTTACAAAATGTCAAGTTATGATATCCAAGATGAAACCAATGAGTCACAACATTCACATAATACACTGTGCAACCCTGATCTCCTGACTGTCATAAAATGTTTCTTACCTCTAAACCAAAGGTTCATTTTATAATTTAATTTTTCTCATGTTTTCTGTTCTCTTAGCTTAAAAAAAGATCATTACAAACTTTTGTATGTTTTTCATATATGCTTGCAAAGGGTTGTAAAACTTTATTGTGATTATTGTTGCTTTAAGCTGAAATTTCCCTAATCTTTCTTTAGAGATTGTGGCATAGCATGCTAGTTTCCTTTCCATATCCAATTGTTTTCTGTAATGAATACAGAAATACAGGCACTATTTTGTTACTTTAAATAGACATCATCTCAAGTCTACAAGAATTATCCAAAATGGGTCGGGCAGGTGGCTCAAACCTGTAATCCCAGCACTTTAGGAGGCTCAGGTGGGCAGATCACAAGATCAGGAGCTCGAGACCATCCCAGCTAACACGGTGAAACCCCGTCTCTACTAAAAAATACAAAAAATTAGCCGGGGGTGGTGATGGGCCACTGTAGTCCCAGCTACTCGGGAGGCTGAGGCAGGAGAATAGCGTGAACCTGGGAGGCGGAGCTTGCAGTGAGCTGAGATCCGGCCACTGCACTCCAGCCTGGGCGACAGAGCCAGACTCCGTCTCTAAATAAATAAATAAATAAATAAATAAATAAATAAAATAAAAAGAATTATCCAAAATGATATCTAATGACCTTCGTAGGTCTTCAGACACTATTAACGCAGATTGTAGCCTCTAGGTCCTGAAGATTTTACTAGATACTGGTTACTGAAACTGAGTTTTCTTGAGTTCTTTTTCCTTCCACTCTGGTTTCCCGCATTTCAACATATCACCTATTTTTGTCCTCAAACGTTACTTAAATATTTTCCACAGAATTAAATTAAATATGAATCATTCCTCCTTCTCTGATTTTTGAAATGCCCCTTTGCTTCCTATGATAATGATTCTTCTGGTCCGTTTTGTAGTTATATATTAGAGTTTGTAAATATTCACAGATTTTGCAATTGCATATAATTTTCTTATTAATTATTTTCTCCTCTTCCTCTAAAGTTGCTGTTATTTCTTTTAACCTTTTGTGGGAAACAAAACCATCTTTCACTTTGTTGATATATTTATTTATAATTGAACTCCTTGATTTTTGGTCAAATTGCTTTTCAAGTTACCCACTTTTAGGGAAGACATTATTTGGGTTTTGTTTAGTGTATCAGGCTTTTTTTAGTTAGTTGTGTCAAGAAGTGTAGACTTTTCTATACATAATATCCTTTTTCCCACAGTAGTTTTTTTTTTTTTTGTTTTTTTTAAGTGTGTTAAAATAAAGGTCATCAAAAGATGTTTTCTTAAACCTTTCCTTTGCCAAAAATATCTCTAGAGTCACATGGTCCTTTCTCCCTTCTTGCTTTTGTGGGAGTCCAAAGCTAATCTAAACGATTTCATTGGGCAACAAGAGCAAAACTTCATCTCAAAAAATGATAATGATAATTTACAGTGTCACTTCCCGTCCAAGCTTGACTTCTACCTTTACTTTCTGATACGGTTTGGCCATGTCCCCACCCAAATCTCATCATGAATTATAATCCCCATAATCCTCAAGTGTTGAGGGAGGGGCCTGGGAGAAGGTGATTGGATCATGGGGACAGTTTTCCTCATATTGCTCTTGTGATATTCAGTAAGTCCTCATGAGATCTTACAGGGTTTGGTCTTGTTTTGTTTTGTTTTGTTTTTTGAGGATGGAGTCTTGCTCTGTTGCACAGGCTGGAGTGCCATGGCACGATCTTGGCTCATTGCAGCCTCTGCCTCCTGGGTTCCAGCGATTTTCCTGCCTCAGTCTCCTGAGTAGCTGGGATTACAGGCGTGCACCACCACACCCAGCTAATTTTTCTGTTTTTAGTAGAGACAGGATTTCACTATGTTAGCTAGGCTGGTCTCAAACTCCTGACCTCAGTTGATCCACCTGCCTTGGCCTCCCAAAGTGCTAGGGTTACAGGTGTGAGCCACCGTGCTCAGCTGAGATCTGATGGTTTTATACATGTTTGACAGTTGCTCCTTCACATATTCACACACTGTGCTGCCACCATGTAAGTCAGACCTGGTTCTCCTTCTGCCATTATTGTAAGTTTCCTGGGGCCTCCCCAGCCATGTGAAACTGTGAGTTAATTAAACCTCGTTCCTTTATAAATTACCCAACCTCAGGTATTTATTTATATCAGTGTGAAAACAGACTGATACACTTTCTGATAACCATGCTTGAGGAATTGGGGAATTCCGACTACCTGGGATCAAATTGTGCCCCACCCTTAGCAGTCATGTGACCTTGGGGAGGTTACTTACCTTCTCCATCTCAACTCCTGTAAAATCTGTAAATGAGATTGTTTCTGAGGGTTAAATGAGCATAACACAGTGGGGACACTGTCAGGCACATACTACTTGCCAGATGTCAAGTATTCATCTTTATTGAATTAGGACTCTGGTAACCCACTTTAGACTGCGGTAACCCACTTTATGGCTCTCGATTTTGTGTGACGGAATTATACTTAGTGCTTTGTTAGTAAAAGAAAGAAAATCTGAAAGTCCCTGCCATGGAAGGAAGAAATAGCGGGAAGAAAAGGGAGTTGGTAAGTTTCAGCATTTCAGAGCCTGGAGGGACACGTTAGTTTTCTATTTTATGGAGAAGGAGGTGGAGGCAGGATGGGTCCTAAGGTGTCATTCAAGACACACAGCCGTAACTCTTTACTGAGAGTAGAGCTAGGGCCCCAGGGATTGCTGTGGTCAAGTTGCAGACAAAAACAACCACTCATTGGAAGACAGGAGAGGAGTGTTTAGTTACAAAAGCAGTCAACCATTCAGGTGTATCTATATTCAGTCAGCAAATAAAAGTTGTTCAACTTCGTTGCTAATGGGACCCACTTTACTGAGGCTTTGTATAGAACTCATAGAGGAA
Source organism: Rhinopithecus roxellana (assembly GCF_007565055.1). NCBI lineage: Eukaryota > Metazoa > Chordata > Mammalia > Primates > Cercopithecidae > Rhinopithecus > Rhinopithecus roxellana. The sequence goes on along the minus strand of NC_044559.1, from coordinate 55,230,136 downwards.
GATGGCTTCAAGTAACGAACTACCCTATGCTTTTCTTAGGTCTAAAAAGCTCAGGAAGCTGGTGATGAATGAAAACCTTAGTCCCACTGACACTTTACGAGGGGCCAGGAGAGCAGCAGCATCATAAGCCACAGGGTGGGGCAGCCCAGGCAGGGGCATTCTGAGCTGTTGGGGAGGGGTGGCAGCCAGGGTGGGGCACTGTGAGCTGTCGGGGAGGGCGTTGTGAAGTGTGGGGTGGGGCATTGTGTGCTATATGCCTGGGCTCCCACCTGGGCCAGTGGGCTTCAGTCTGTAGGTGACTACAGAAGGAGGAGGAGCTCTGTCTGTTCTCTCTTCAGGCAGTTGTTGTGTCTCTCAGCGCTTGTTGGGTTCACAACCTATTAAATAAGGCAACTGGTCTTCACCCTCCCAGACAAGTCAACTCAGGGGAGGCGGCAGGGTGCGGGCCTTGGTCCGCAGCCCTAGCTGGGGCTGGGGCCTGGCTGTGAGGTGGGCAGGAGAGCAGCAGGCAAGACCATCTCTGCAAGTGCAGCATAGCCTCGGCCTAGGACAGCGGGAGTGCGTGGCCAAAGCTGTGAGCAGAGGCACAGGTGGTGGCAGACAATAGAGACGCCCCATGGGGAACATACTGACCTGTTGTGTGTGCCCCAGGGACAGCCACGAGTTTGACCAGCAACAGGGGTCAGTGTACCCCTCTGAGTCCGAGATCCATGAGGCAGGATCTGGGGACAGGATGGCAGGAGCGCCCATGGCTGCTGCTGTACAGCCTGCTGAGATGACTGTTGAAGTTGGTGAAGACCTCCACATGCACCACATCCATGACCGGGAGATGCCTGAAGGTAAGGAGGTGACGGGTGCCATCTGCCTTCTGCTTGCCTCTGGCTGCTGCTGTCCCCAAGGTTCCCTTTGAGGCATCGCCCACTTCAAGCTCCTTTCTGCCTGTAGTCAGCTTTCCCGGGGCTGCCCAGGAGCACAAGCTGGCTCTGCCTTGCATTCCCACCCCTTAGTCTTTCCCCACCAAATCCAGCAGTTTCTTTTCGCCTCCCCTCCCAGTCGCTCAGTTCTTGCTCTCTCATCTCATTCTCCCAGGCTGGCATGGGACTATTTATTTATGGCTCTTCTTGTCGAATAAGCAGCAGTTGAATAAATGAGTTGATAAATTTTTATAAATGGTTACATCTTCTTTTCTTTTCTCCCTCTATACATATAGCTTTGGAGTTTAACCCTTCTGCCAATCCAGAGGCAAGCACAATATTCCACGGGAACTGTCAAACAGATGGTGAGACAACATTGTCTGTATCTCTGTGTATTATCCTGTGGGACTTTGTTGAGGCTTCTTTGGACTATTCTCTTCCTTTTCTCAATAAAAACTCAAATATCTCAACTTTCCAGTACCCATCTTATTTTTTCTTTGTACCTATCCAGATGGTACCTAAGTGAAGGAACCAGGTAAGTGCCTAATTGTTTCCTTTGTTAAAGTAGCTAAATCTCAAGACAATTCATATTCAGATATTTGGGGGTTTCTTGTTTAAAATCAGAATGGAGGTTGCCATGGGAGAGGCTATATGGTACTCTTAATGGGCTGCTGTAAGTTACCTTGATAGAAGCTGCTTAGTTTCTTCTGACTGTAATTTGAACGCAGAAGGAAAAAGAAAAAAGAAGAGTGCTTAAAATAATTGTGAAACAGTGTGAAACGTCCTGGTCAGGGCTGCAGAAAAATGGTTGTGTGTGTGTGTTTGGGGTTTCTCAAAGGAGTTTACCTATGAGGCTCTGATTACTTTAAAATTCTTACTTTAACACAAAATGTGTCTTCCAGATTTATTCCGGTGACTTAACAGACTTTATTTACCTCCTTGTTCTAAAAGATGTGGGGATTGGGTCATGGTCAAAACTTTCAAAAGACATGAAATGTCAATGTAGACTTTTCATGTGTAATCTAAAGATTGCAGGTTAAAGTCTCAGACCTTCCCTGTAAGAGTGTTTGTTGCTGTGGCTCCCGCTTTATCCTTTCCTTTCCTGATAATAGCATTTTGTTCAAACAGAAGAAAGTTGGAGTTTTGGCTGGGCATGGTGGCTCACGTCTGTAATCCCAGCACTTTGGGAGGCTGAAGTGAGCAGATCATCTGAGGTCAGGAGTTCGAGACCAGCCTGGCCAACAGGTGAAAACCCATCTCTACTAAAAAAAAATACAAAAATTAGCTGGACGTGGTGGCGCATGCTTGTAGTTCTAGCTATTCACGAGGCTGAGGCAGGAGAATTGCTTGAACCCAGGAGGCGGAGGTTGCAGTGAGCAGAGATTGCGCCAATGCACTCAACCTGGGTGACAGAGTGAGACCCCATCTCACCAAAAAAAAAAAAAAAAAAAAAGTTAGAGTTTTTCAGTCTCTACACTGCTGGGAGAGGCGGGGGATGGGAGGCGGTAGAAAATAGAAAACAGTTGATTTGCCTCCAAAATTTTGTAAAGAGATGAATCTAAGTAAAAGTTATTCTGGGTAATAATATAGTTCTTGAATAAAAACTAAAATTTTCAAAATAGAAAACGTTGCATCATAAAGATATTAAATCCAGTTGGCTTATTGGTTTCATTTAAATGCCAGAGATTCGTTACTGTAGAGGAAATGTCTTATAGTTCTTCTATCTAAACTTTGGTTGGGCTCTTAATTTTTTAAGAAGTAGAATAATTAAGACTCTTGATGAGTGTGACTTTGTAACTTGGAAGTACTATCCTCACTTTTCAAGATATTTAAGGATTGCTTTAGAACAAACAAATATATGAATTAATTGATTATACCTTTATACACAAAACATGTAAGTACTTGTGTAAACGTATAGTCTGCTTGGTGATGTAAGGAAAGGCTGATTGGTGTTACACACCAGTTAGTAGATGGGTAGTATTGGATGAGAGCCCAAAAATGGCTCTTTATTGTCATTCTTTAGGATTACAACACAGTTTATGTATGTTTCACTTGGCCCTTTCCAATACAAATAAGGCCTGTGTATGTTCTCCCTTTGTATTGCTAATGAAGAAATGAAGACTTAGAGATATCACATGACTATAGAAGACAGCTACTCAACAGAACTAAGGTTCTATGTCTCCGAATGATATGGAAGTGAAAGATATGCTGAATTTACTTTTAAAACTTTTTAAAACTCTAGAATACATCTTATACTTTGCCTATTAAATAGACCTGTCTTTTAAAACTTACTGCCATCTTGATTTATTTTATGCAAAGTTGATTTTACACAACTCAAAGCCAACATTTACCTCTTCTTCTTTTTTTTTTTTTTTTAAATAAAGGGGAGTGTCACTATGTTACTCATACTGGCCTCAAATTCCTGACCTGGGTTCAAGTGATTTTTCCACCTTAGCCTCCTGAGTAGCTGGGACTACAAGCATGTGCCATCTTGCTTGGCTCTCTCTTATGTCTATACATTCATTTCAGTGGATAAGAATAAAAGTAGAGGTAGTGAAATAGCCTAAATGCAGCGGTCGAATAAATGAGTTGATAAATTTTTATAAATGATTACATCATTTTTTCTTTTCTCCCTCTATACATACAGCTTTAGAGTTTAACCCTTCTGCCAATCCAGAGGCAGCCACAATATTCCAGAGGAACTCTCAAACAGATGGTGAGACAACTTTTTTTTTCTGCCAAGAGAAAGAATAAAAGCTTTTGTTTGATCAGGTTATAGAAAGTATTTAGAAAAAACTCATATTGGTTTAAATTTTTCACCTTTTCACATGTTCACTTGTCTTATTTTAACGTCTGATATACTTTCCTTTACTTGTTATCATGTTAGTGAAAACATGTAACCTTTTTGTTTATACATTTTGCCATCTTTTTATCAACACAATTAATGTGTCATGTGATGGAGGAGTCATGGATTTCTCTTTATAATTCTTGGATTTATCTTTATTTATAATTCATGGATTTATCTTTATTTATAGTCCCTTTTCCCTTGCTCCAAAGAGTACATTTTAAAGATGAATGATAGAACTTAGGCTTCAGCTTGGTTTTCATTTAAACAAATTAAAAAACGTAGCTGTTTATCATCAGGGATTGAATATGTGATTTGGGCCTCCTCTCACATAGTCCTCTGACCACATTCATTTACCACATCCAAGTTCATACTACTCAAAACTTTTAGGTTACTAACCTTTTCATTTGATGTAATGTCAATTTAAACATGCCCTACACCTGCTTATTTTCTCAGTGTTATGTTAAATCCTCATTTATTTGCCAAAAAGCCATACACAGCCAAGTTTTCCAGTTGACTTAAACAGCAGGAATACAAGTGAGAGTTCCTATAATAATATGTGAAGTAACGCAGCACAGTAAAACATGGGGGTTTGTAAACCTTTGTTTTTATAGTTTGAGTAGACTTTGCCCATCTTGAGTCAGTTATTTCTGATTAGAATTTGTGTTCATTTTTTACATTACTATAAAGAGATACCTAAGCCTGGATAATTTATAACAAAAAGAGGTTTAATTGGCTCATAGATCTTCAGGCTGTACAAACATGGTTTCAACATCTGCTTCTGGTGAGGGCCTCAGCAAGCTTACAATCATGATAGAAGGCAAAGGGAAAGCAGGTGGTTCCACACTGTGAAAGAGGGAGGAGAGAGGGGAAGGGGGAAGGTATCACACTCTTTTTTTTTTTTTTTTTTTGAAATGGTGTCTCGCTCTGTTGCCCAGACTGGAATGCAATGGAGCGATCTCAGCTCACTACAACCTCCGCCTCCCAGGTTCAAGCAATTCTCTTGCCTCAGCCTCCCGAGTAGTTGGGACTATAGGCGGGCACCGTAACACCTGGCTGATTTTTGTATTTTTGGTAGAGATGGGGTTTCACCATGGTGGCCAGGCTGATCTCAAACTCCTGACCTCAGGTAATCTGTCTGCTTCAGCCTCCCAAAGTGCTGGGATTACAGGCTTGAGCCACTTCACCTGTCCAGTACCTACGCTCTTTTAAACTACCATAATGAGAATTTGCTTATTACCATGGGAATGGGACCAAGCCATTCATAAGGAATCCCCCAAGCACGTCCCACTAGGCCCTATCTCCAACATTAAGGGTCACATGTTAACATGAGATTTGGAGGGGGAACATATCCAAAACATATCAGAATTGTATTTCCCAGCTCCTTCCAGAGCCATTGGCTTCTCTCACCTAGAGAGCATGGAAGTGGTAAAAGAAAAGCTATTCCATGTCCCTCACTCTTCAGTGGTAGGAACTTTTACCTACAAGGCCCTTCCAGCATCAAAGGTAGAGGCAGTGTAGGAAACAAAGCATGGCCCAAATCCCGCTTGGGGCTTTTATCATTCAGGCTTTTTTCAGGAAAAATAAAAATATTTATTGTGCTGCAGACACCATGTCCAATTAAGTTTGTATACTCATTTTACAATTAAAATTTAGGCCAGGCTCTGTGGCTTATACCTGTAGTCCCAGCTCTTTGGGAGGCTGAGGTGGGTGGATCACAAGGTTAGGAGATCAAGACCATCCTGGCTAATGCAGTGTAACCTCCTCTCTGCTAAAAATACAAAAAAAATTAGCTAGGCATGGTGGCACGTGCCTGTAGTCCCAGCTAGTCAGGAGGCTAAGGCTGGAAAATCACTTGAACCCGGGAGGCAGAGGTTGCAGTGAGCTGAGATCCCGCCACTGCACTCCAGCCTAGGTGACAGAGTGAGACTCTGTCTCAAAAAAAAAAAAAAAAAAGAAAGAAAAAAATTAAGATAGGTTACTTTCCAGTTGTATAAAGACCTTTTTTTTGTTTTGTTTTTAGTGACATATTAGTAGATAACCACTAAGTGTGGTTCAAGATGCTTACAGGGATTCTATAATTAAATTCTGATAATTAAAGTAATCTATGTGTAAATGCAGAATGAGAGAATACTGATGGATCATAGCTCATATATGCAACAGTTAAACTTTTTATTAGCTAAATTTTTCATATGGCCTAAATTTTTGCCCTTTTCTTTTGTACATGAGGATTCTTTCATTTGAATGTAATAGAAACAAAAAGTAAACTAGATGAAAAACTAAGTTTTTAGATTTTACTTTATGAAATTAATCATGCCAGATAATTTAAATTATAAATTATTGAAAATAATTTTTTAAATGTAATTTTGTGTCATTTTACATAGGAGTAATCAGTAAGATGTTAACAACTACTTTTATTTTATAGTATTTGTATCAGAAGTGACCAGTTTTTTTATTCTTAGTTGTAGAAATAAGAAGAAGCAACTGTACAAACCATGTAAGTAAACAGTCAAATAGTTAAGAAATTGATAGTTTGACATCAAAGTAGTCTCTCTTGATTTCTTTAAATTACAATGTGGACCCACTGGCGATAGCATGGACCTCTTTTTGTGGATTTTCTAAATCTCTTCTATTTTCCTAAGTATTTATCCAGAAAAGTATTTAGCTTAGGGTGTCCACCTTTTAAAGATTTCTGACATTTAAGTTAAATTTCAATAGTCTGGTTCAAAAGATCTGCTTTAAGGCTGGGCGTGGTGGCTCATGGCTGTAATCTCAGCACTTTAGGAGGCTGAGGCGGGCAGATCATCTGAGGTCAGGAGTTTGAGACAACCCTGACCAAACATGGTGAAATTCTGTGTCTACTAAAAATAGAAAATTAGCCAGGTGTGGTGGCGCATATCTGTAATCTCAGCTACTTAGGAGGCTGAGGCAGGAGAATTACTTGAACCTGGGAGGCGGAGGTTGCATTGAGCCAAGATCGTGCCATTGCTCTCCAGCCTGGGCGACAGAGTGAAAAAAAATCTGCCTTAAATATTTAATCTTATTTTTAATGAAATAACAAAAATAGAAAAGCTAAGTTAATTGCCAGCACTGTCTAGTTGACTTTCTATCACAGCAGGTAAAAGCATACCTTCCTCACTACACCAAGATCTTATTTTTCTCCCTCCTTTTCTTCCAATATTAGCACACTTTTTCATTAAATCAGTAATATTTACATAATTATGACTGCAAATATTATTCACTGCTAAGTCATATGGTATTTTCACTGTGTCTCTGCATTACATGTCCTTCATCCTGTCTCTGAAATATCCTGTCTCACATAACTGCTGTCTTGTGTGGAATCACCTGAGTCCTAGATTCTGTGTTTCCTTCTGTCCTGTTATCCTCTCTAGTTGTACTTGAACACATTTTCCTGGGTGGAGATGTTTAGAGAGCTGGCCAGTCTTAAAATCCCTCCTCTTTGGTAGCGAATACATCTCTACGTTGAATCTAAATTTTATGGTTCTGAAGACGTTTTGCAGTTGTGCTGTCATTATAGTGTTGTTCTTGAATCTATTGCCAGTGTGTGATACACTATTTACAACCAGGTTTTAGGTATCTGTGGAAACTTTTTAGGATCTTGTCTCACTCTGAGGTTCTGAAATTTTATAATAACAGCATGTTGGGGATCTTTTCATTTTGTTGAGGCTACTAAACCTGAGACTATCTCTTCTTGAGATTTTTTTTTTTTTTAATTTTCTCTGTTACTTTTTTACTGATAGTCTTGTTATTCAGATGCTAGGCTGCTGAGACCAGTACACCTGCATTGGTTTTTAATTTTTTCAGTTTATCTTTTTCAGTTTATCTTTTTATTCTAGTTGTGGGATATTCTGTGACTTTATCTTCTACTATTTCTATTGAATTTTATATTTTTGAGAGTGTTTTTAAGATTTTTTGTTAACTTTTGCTCCTGGTTTTGACTGCTCCCATGAATTCCTTTTTTCTGCTGTTTTGATCTCTTTTGTTGGAGGCTTCCCTCCAATGTGTGGTGGTCCCTGGCCTGCTTTATTTGGAAGCAGAACTTCTGTTAACTGGTAGCACTCAGCGTGAGGTTTTGGAAGCCAAACTAGCTTTTCATCTGGGGGACCTCAGTGTATTATCTGGGGATCTTTACTTGAGACATTTCAGTTTCTTCTGAGAAGGATCTCCCAATTTCCTGCCTGGAAAGTAAAAGCATGACCACTTGCTTTCCAAAAGCAGAGTTAGCGAAGGAAGTTGGCGTTCCATTTTTGGTATACAGTTTTCTTTATATCTCAGGTTTAAGCCATGGTATCTCTGAGCCAGAAATACTCAGGTTTGATATATCCAGAGAACACACATCTAAGTTTCTTGTCAGATGGAAGTACAGGTGGACTTGGGGCTTTGGTTAGAGATTTTCAACTGACCTTGCTGGCTTTTGTTTTACATTTTACCTGACTTTCCAAAGTGCCATTTGCCTGTAAGTTCACAACCTGCCTTTAGTTCTGCAAGACTAACTGGCTCGCTTCGGTTCCAGTCATTTTCTGTAAGCACCAAAGTTGTGCTTCCGTGTTATTTACCAGTCCTTTTTCTACTTCTTATGTTTCAGCATTTATTAAAAATTATCTCTGTCAACCTTCTTTCCTGGTCATGTGTGTAACCTTTATTTTATGACTAATGAGACTTCCGGAGGGAGAGGAAATAAATTCGTGGTCAATCTGTTATATTTAATCCAAATTTAGGACCTATGTTTAAATCAAAGTCTAATTTTAGTGTAATTATGATTAACCCAGAGAATTTTTTAAATTAATGTATCTATAATAAGCATATTACACTTTTCTCCTAAGGCCTTGTTTAATATTTTCAAACTTTATCCACTGCCATATACTTCCCATTACTTCACAACAGAGATGGAGCTGTTTTCATGAACGCCCAAAGTGTTAGAAATATTTAAGTTAATTAAGATTTGTTCATTTTTAGCCTGGTCAACATAACAAGACCTCATGTCTACAAAAACGTTAAATAACAAATTAGCCAGGCCTGGTGGCATGTGCCTTTTGTTTTACCTACTCAGGAGGCTGAGGCAGAGGATCACTTGAGCTCAGGAGTTTGAGGCTGCAGTTAACTATAATTGCACCACTGCACTCCAGCCTGGGCAACAAAGGGAGACCCTGTCTCAGAAAAAGGAAAAAAGTTGTTAATTCTTTAAAAACATATCTAAAATTTGTCCTGCCCAAAAGGAGAGTGAAAAATGTAAACTTTAGTCTTTGTTTTATTTTATTTATGTTTGCTGAGAAAAATGCTGTACTTTATTTATGTATTATTTCCATGGGTTTTGGGGGGAACCGGTGGTATTTGGTTACATGACTAAGTTCTTTAGTAATGATTTGTGAGATTTTGGTGCACCCATCACCTGAGCAGTATCCACTGAACCCAATTTGTAGTCTTTTATCCCTCACTCTCCTCCCAGTCTTTCCCCCGACTCCCCAAATTCCATTGTATCATTCTTATGGCTTTGCATCCTCATAGCTTAGCTCCCATGTATGAATGAGAACATACAATGTTTGGTTTTCCATGCCTGAGATACTTCACTTAGAATAATAGTCTTTACTTCTATCCAGGTTGCTGGGAATGCCATTAATTTATTCCTTATTATGGCTGAGTGGTATTCCTTATATATATATAGGTGTGTGTATGTAGATCACAGTTTCCTTATCCACTCATTGACTGATGGGCATTTGAGCTGGTTCCATATTTTTGTAGTTGTAATTTGTTTGAGTTCCTCGTAGATTCTGGATCATAGCCCCTTGTCCAATGTATAGACTGTGAAGATTCCCTCCCACTCTGTGGGTTGTCTGCTTACTCTGCTGATTGTTCCTTTTCCTGTGCAGAAGCTCTTTAGTTAAGTCTCACCTGTTTGCTTCTGTTGCATTTGCTTTTGTTACATTTGCTTCTGTGTTCTTGGTCATGAAGTCTTCGCCTAAGCCAGTGTTTAGATGGGTTTTTCCAGTGTTATCTTCTAGGATTTTTATGGTTTCAGGTCATAGATTTATGTCCTTGATCCATCTTGAGTTGATTTTTGTGTAAGGTGAGAGTTGAGGATCTAGTTTCATTCTCCTCATGTGGCTTGCCAATTATCCCAGCACCATTTGTTGAATAAGGTTTACTTTCTTCACCTTGTGTTTTAGTTGGCTTTGTTGAAAATCAGTTGGCTATAGGTATTTGAGTTTATTTCTGGGTTCTCTATTCTGTTCTATTGGTGTATGTGCCTATTTTTATACCAGTGCCATGCTATTTTGGTGACTATGGCCTTATAGTATAGTTTGAAATTAGGTAATGTGATGCTTCCAGATTTGTTGTTTTTGCTTAGTTTTGTTTTGGCTATGTGAGTTCTTGTTTGGAGGAGGGCCCTACTCTTATGGAGAGGCATACTCTCTCATGAGGGGAATACTCTGCAAGAATTAGCATCTTGTAAGCAGTGGTGAATTCGACTAATTAGTGTACAAAAAAACATTTTTTGGTGTGGCTGCCGACAGAGATCCAAGAGGGTAGATGGAGTCGAGCTTGCTGAAGCAAGGAAAGAGAAAAGCAATATTCTAGGCAGAGAGAGCAGGGGTAGAGCAGGAAAATGGTTAGGTGCAGGCCAGATTTATAGAATGAAATTAATCAAGTTTTGAAATTGGAAAGTATTCTCTGAGAGTGTCATTTGAGTCGTGTCATGGCAGTCTTATTTAAACATGAAGTGAAAGTTAGCTTTTTAAGTTGTCATCTGTTTTCAGGGTGTGAGAGAATATTTAAGTGATACTCTTTTTATCCTCCACATAAGAAAGTAGGACTAGAGAAACCTATGGCTTCCTCACTTGTTGGTGGCCTAGCAGCCCCGGCACGCCGTTCTCCTGCCTCAGCCTCCTGAATAGCTGGGACTACAGGCTCCCGCCACCACACCTGGCTAATTTTCTGTATTTTTAATAGAGACAGGGTTTCACCGTGTTAGCCAGGATGGTCTTGATCTCCTGACCTCGTGATCTGCCCTCCTCGGCCTCCCAAAGTGCTGGGTTTATAGGTGTGAGCCACTGCGCCCAGCAAAGTCAACTTTTCTCATGATTGTTAAAGGTAATTCGTAAAATCCTTGTTAGGTTTGATGACAGGTACCACATTAAGGGCAGCATTTTATAACCCGTATCTTAGACAACGTCTCTGGAAGTTAAGAGCCTCCAATGGGTTTTCTGTAGAGTGCACATGATACCGCACTCAGGCAGTTCATGGAGTGTAAGAAGTATCTTAGTGGCCGGGCGCGGTGAGTTTCAGTCAACAATACAGCTCATGTTCGACAATATTCCTTGATGACAGCACAGCCAGCCATCCTTATCTTACAATGACAATAATATCGTGAGTACAACTATATTGCCAAGGGATAGATTCCTTTATTCTAAAATTATTTCAGCTATTTGGTTGTCCTCTTCAACAATCAGTTTAAGAAATTGGAGTCAACTATATATTGATATCCAGATTCTAAATATTAAGTATCAATTTATCTTTTAATCTTAGACACCATGGTGGAAGGAAAAATCAGTTAGCAGAGAAGCAATCCCAGAAAAAGTGTATCTTTTTGATACCTTTATGCCTTTAGACAATGTTGAACACAGTGAGAAGGATAGGTTCCCTTTATTGAATGTTTTTTGTGAAAACCTAGTTTTTCAATGCATTGTAGACCTAAATCAGTGTGCACTACTTTCTTTGGACATTAGCCTTGGAAGAAGGAACAACTTTTTTTCTTCTGGCACCACAGTGTATCTGCATTTGAATTTCTCCCATTGTGCATGAGCACCTCATGGGCCACAAAGATGCGCTTTGAGAGCACCCTGAGATGGAGTTTATTTTAAAAGGAACAACCAACACCAGCACCAGCTCCATAGGGGCTGTCCAGTGTACATTATTATCATCTCCTTGGGTTATGAGTGTTGAATTTTAGAACACAGTTTGGAAAGTGCTAATTTAGAATATTAATGTCTTTATCTTTAATTTTACTTTTCATTCTGTAAACATAATTAGCTTATAAACAATTTTGTTTCAAATGCACTAGCCTTTTTAGCTAATTCAATTGTCAGTAACTTTTATTTCAATGAAAAATGGCAAGTTTACACTCATAATAATGTCACTTTTCTCATTCCCTTTTTTTTTTTCTTTTTTTTTGAGATGGAGTCTCGCTGTGTCTCCCAGACTGGAGTGCAGTGGCATGACCTCGGCTCACTGCAAGCTCTACCTCCCAGGTTCATGCCATTCTCCTGTCTCAGCCTCCCGAGTAGCTGGGACTACAGGTGCCCACCACCACACCCAGCTAATTTTTTGTATTTTTAGTAGAGACGGGGTTTCACCGTGTTAGCCAGGATGGTCTCGATCTCCTGACCTCGTGATCCACCCGCCTCGGCCTCCCAAAGTGCTGGGATTACAAGTGTGAGCCACCACACCCGGCCTCTCCCTCCCTTTTAACAATAGTTGTGATGAAATTGTATTTGCGCAAAAACTGGACTCAAACTCTGTCTCAAGTCCTGAGCTTTGGGACCTATTGAGTAATCACTAAATGTGTGTAGTCAGCCGAGTCTCTTAAATCTTCGAGCACACATGCACCAAAACTACTTTACGTAGAGTCCCTGACTTATTTGAGTTCAAAAGATTTTCATGTGTTAGCATAAAATTCAAAAGTAGCTTTGAAGATTAATCTTTCTCAAACAAATTTCATGCTTTTTTCCTCATTATTCTACTTTTTAGAAGTCTACTTTTGAAAGTAAAGTAAGTTTTAATTTGCCATTAGCAAGTTTGAGAAATAATCATTTGGTATATTCACTATTGATGAAATAAAGGTTTATTGAGCAAATTAACAGAGCAAATTGGCTTCAAGAAAATATTTTGAAAAATGTTTATGATGAGTCAGTAGTGCAGTGTTGTCAGTGGGATAGGTGGAACTCACTGAGATCACTTATGCAAGGTTTTTTTTTTTCAAAATACATGTCTGCAAACACATGCATCTTCCCATCTTTACTTTCCCTCTATCTCTAGGCACTGAAAAGCCTTTTAGGAAAATAGGGATGGATGTGAGGCATCTTTATGTGAGGAAAAGCATCCCAGAAGGTTCTGATTTTCACCCCAGCTCAATCATTCCACACTTTGCTGCACAATGAAATCACCTGGGAAACTTTTACCAACAACCTTGATGCCCAAAGTCATACCCAGCACTCATTACATTAAAATGTCTCATGTTGAAGATGAGGCCGTTATTAAAGCTTCTCAGGTGATTTTAATGTGCAGCAAAGTTTGAGAGCCATGGTTTAGAGTTTAGGACGAGAAACTGCTCCTATTTGGTGAGACCTTGGGCAAGTCAGTTTTAAGGTTTGTTTCCCTGATCTGTAAAATGAGTGTTGAATTAAATGTCGTGTAGGGTCATTGGTCCTTTCCAGCATGTAACTTTAAATTCTGTAATTTTAAAATTGTTTTAGTGATGAAAACTACTTGAAGCATTATTGACATGTCCATCTTACATGCCAATGTTACAGCCTTTTAAAAAAGTGCTAATATTGTATAGACCTATTACTAAAATTGAGATTTGCCTTCCCTCAGTTATTTTGAGCCTCATTCTACAAAATTAGCTGGGCATGGTGGTGCATGCCTGTAATCCCAGCTACTCAGGTGGCTGAGGCAGGAGAATCGCTTGAACCTGGGAGGCAGAGGTTGTGGTGAGCTGAGATCGCACCATTGCACTCCAGCCTGGGCAACATGAGCAAAACTCCATCCCCCCCTCAAAAAAATTACCTGGGTATAGGTGGCGCAACCTGTAGTCCCAGCTCCTTGGGAGGCTGAGGCATCAGAATTGCTTGAACCTGGAAGGTGGAGGTTGTGGTGAGCCAAGATCGCACCACTGCACTCCAGTCTGAGCAACAGAGCGAGACTCTAAGTCAAAAAATAAATAAATACGTAAAATAAATCGCATGGGATGAAAGGCTTTGTGGGCAGAAGAGCATATAACAAGGAAATCTGTTATTATTTATATGTTATAATAGTCAACAGAAACACGTCTTCTAATAGCATATTGCCTTGCATTTTGGCTCTCATATTTTTACAAAAAACCAAGAAATGAAAACAAAGTGCACTTATGGTACTGTTCCGAACTAGAAGATATGAATTTCAGGGCCGCTAGGAGAGTTTCCTCTGCCCCCTTTTAAAAAATGTCTTCAGGCCTAACAAATGATAACATCTATTGTTATGAATTGTTTTTCCTTCCACAGAGTGACCTTGGAGATACATCATGATATCACACAAAGGTGAGCTTTTTAGAAACCTGTCTTGTTATTCTAGCTAATTACTTTGCAAGATATCAAGTTCAGTGTTAGGTCACAGCTCTAGACATCATAAGCTGTATTGTGTGTACTAAAATATCGAAGCAAATTATTAGTGTTTTCTTTGTTTCTTAAGACTCTTTAATTCTTAAATGATTGAGAATCTCAAAGAGTATGTGTTTATATTGATTATATTGATATTGACTGTGGTAGAAATGTAAAATTGAGATTTTTTTTTCAAAATCTATTTTCAGTTTAGATTTCACAGCCTTACCACTGTTGATATTATGAGCTAGATAACGCTTTGTTGTGAGGACTGTCCTGTGCATTGCAGAGAGTTTAGCAGCATTCATGGCCTCTACCAACTAGATGTCAGTATTAACCCATGACCCAGATTGTAACAACAGAAAATATTCCTTGAGAACAATATTTTTAACAGAAATTTCTCATTGAAAGGTAACTTTTCTACAACAAAAAGTTGAGTAAAATGTGTGTCATATATTTATATTATTTAAACTCTCTCCTGTTGAGCTTAATAAGAGACAACTGGATTCTCTAGATCTTTCTTTGCAATTTGCTTTAAAGAAGCAATAAGAGGCCAGGCGCAGTGGCTCATGCCTGCAATCCCAGCACTTTGGGAGGCCAAGGTGGGCGGATCACAGGATCAGGAGATCGAGACCATCCCAGCTAACATGGTGAAACCCCGTCTCTACTAAAAATACAAAAACTTAGCTGGGCATGGTGGCACACACCTGTAGTCCCAGCTATTCTGGAGGCTGAGGCAGGAGAACCACTTAAACTCAGGAGGCAGAGGTTGCAGTGAGCTGAGATCATGCCGCTGCATTCCAGCCTGGGTGACCGAGCAAGACTCTGTGTTAAAAAAAAAAAAAAAAAAAAAAAGGCAGTAAGCTGGCCAGGCGCGGTGGTTCACACCTGTAATTCCAGCATTTTGGGAGGCCGAGGTGGGCAGATCACTTGAGGTCAGGAGTTTGAGACCAGCCCGACCAACATGGTGAAACCTGCCTCTACTGAAAGTACAAAAAATGGCTGGACATGGTGGTGCATGCCTGTAGTCCCAGCTACGTGGGAGGCTGAGACTGGAGAATCGCGTGAACCTGGGATGCGGAGGTTGCAGTGAGCCGAGATCTCGCCATTGCACCCCAGCCTGGGCGACAGAGGGAGACTCTATCTCAAATATAGAAAAAAAGAAGCAATAAAGTGACCTAACCTCATGTAAATATGTAGTTGATAAAAGGTGTATTTTAAACTTTTCAGACAGTTGTGGGTATTCTTTAATACTAAATCAAAACTTCACAAGTGCTAGTTTCTTAAATTAGTTACAGTGGCATTTTCCATATTAATAAATTTGTTCCATCAGTACTCATTGACCTTTCTTGCACAGTAAATGGATCTTTCGCCCCATACTTGCATTTATAATATGCATTAGTTACTTGGAATATATTAGTTTATGTTTTATTATGTCAAAAATCACTTTTAGTTTAACCACCAATCTTACTTTAAAACGCCTTTAAGTATTGAAAAGCTGTCAAGCCTACAGTAGAAGGAACAAGTTTTTCAAAGTCCTCAGGAAAGCTTAAATTTTATCATTGGAAACAAATACTTATTTTCCTTGAAGTGACAACGTCTCACTTCATTTATTTTTGAGAATGATAGTTGTATTTTTTTTTAGACCGAATCTCACTTTGTCACTTGGCTGGAGTGCGTTGGCATGATCTCAGCTCAAGCAATCCTCTCACCTCAGACTCCTATGTAGCTGGGACCACAAATGTGTGGCACCATGCCAGGCTAATTTTCTTGTATTTTTGGTAGAGACAGGGTTTCGTTATGTTGCCTAGGCTGGTCTCCTTGAGGTCTGAAGGAGCTCAAGCCATCTGCCAGCTTTGGCCTCCCAAAGTGCTGGGATTTTACAGGCGTGAGCCACTGCGCTGGCCCGGTTGTAATTTTAAATAAAAACGATGTTCTGTGAAAAAAGTGATTTTTCAGTTCACAATTAAATCATGAATTCTAAAAAACAAAAACCAACATACTGCAGTCAGCAAAGCACTTCTTGTTAACTTTCCACTTATTCAGAATATTAAAGAGACATGTCAAGGTTTAATAACATTAATTTTTACTGCTTCCTCAAAGACATTCTTAAGTAATTCAGGCTATGTTTTTTAACTGTAGGGGTCAGTAAAGAATAGAATGACTACTAATGTAATTGGTACCACTGCCTTGATTTATGCTGAAAAACTAGCAGTTTTACCCACTTTTGCTTTTATACAATCGTGGTAAGTGTCAATGAAAAAGCAGGCAATGACTTTGTATTACTTTTATAAATTTTTAAATTTTTAATCAGCTTTCTCAGGTTTAATTAATATGATTCAGAACAGTGTTGGCCAGACACAGTGGCTCAGGCCTGTAATCACAGCACATTGGGAGGCCAAGGTGAGTGGATAACCTGAGGTCAGGAGTTCAATACCAGCCTGGACAACATGGTGAAACCATATCTCTACTAAAAATACAAAATTTAGCCAGGCATGGTAGCGGGCACCTGTAATCCCTGCTACTCAGGAGGCTGAGGTAGGAGAATCATTTGAACCCGGGAGGCGAAGGTTGCCATGAGCCGAGATCGCGCCGTTGCACTCCAGCCTGGGCAACAAGAGTGAAACTTGGTCTCAAAAAAAAAAAAAAAAAAAAAAGAACAGTTTTGACCTCTTAAGCCTTCTGGAAAGGGTCTTGGGGATCCCGAGAGGTCCACAGAGCCCATTTGGAGAACCACTGGTTTATCACACAGGCAAAATGCATTAGTTTTTACAAAGTTTAAAGTTCATCAAAGACTAGCCTCTTAAGAAGGCAGATGAGTTTTTAATTCAAACAACAGAAAATACATAAATACTTCACGAAAGTGTACTACAGAGAACTAAAGAGGAAGGAAGCTAGGAAATCTGAATCACGTTTACATTTATTAAAGTCATCACTACTACTTTGTAAAACATTCTTGTGTTTCAATGTGTGGTTAGAAGAGTGAAAATATATTTGGTTTATTGCCATTGCCTGTTAGGGAGAGTCAATACTTACAGGCATTTTCTGACTGGTTATCGTATAAAAGACTTCACAGTACAGGACATGATGTGCTGAGGAAGAAGAAGTCAGGAAACCCTCTGCAAGTCAGCATCCAGAAGAATTCGTAAAAACTGCTTTGGTAAACACCAAAGCACACAGGAGGCATTATTTTATAAACAAATGTTATAATAAGATACTAACAGTTTTTGAAGTAATGCACATTCTTATTTTATAGAGATGCAGATGGATCTTTGAGCATATTTGATGAACAGTTATACTCATTTATGTTAAGTGGCACTTTTATTGCAGTTGTATTTTCATCATACACTTGTATCTGTTTTAAAATCTTCCCCATTTCATGTTGCATTTAGCCATCTTAAGTGTTGTAAAAAGAATGTGCTGGAATAAGAACTGATCTGCAGTGGCCCAGAAAATGTATCTTTCTAAAAGGTAATTGTGAGCTGTCTATAGGACCCTGCAAGTCACTACCCAGTTCTTGAAGCCGGGATTACAGGTGTGAGCCACCATGCCTGGCCCAGAAAATGTATCTTTCTAAAAGGTAATTGTGAGCTTTCTATAGGACCCTGCAAGTCACTACCCAGTTCTTGAAGCCATTCCTCCTTCTGTTCCACACAGGTTTCCACCATGCACATTACCCAGACAAGAAATGGAGGTGGGAGTTTAAGTAACTATTCTTCCTCCATTCCATCGACTCCCAGCACCAGCCAGGAGGACCTTCAGATCAATGTTCCTCCCACTGCCAATACACCCACACCCGTTCTCAAGAAGTCCAAGTGCTGGTCCAAGCTGTTTACATCTTAGAAAGGGAGTGACCCAGACAAAGAGAAGAAAGCCCCGGAGAGTCATGCTGACACTATCGGGAGCAGCAGAGCCATCCCCATTAAACAGGGCATGCTCTTAAAGCTAAGTGGGGGCCGGGCGCGGTGGCTCAAGCCTGTAATCCCAGCACTTTGGGAGGCCGAGACGGGCGGATCACGAGGTCAGGAGATCGAGACCATCCTGGCTAACACGGTGAAACCCCGTCTCTACTAAAAAATACAAAAAACTAGCCAGGCGAGGTGGCGGGCGCCTGTAGTCCCAGCTACTCGGGAGGCTGAGGCAGGAGAATGGCGTAAACCCGGGAGGCGGAGCTTGCAGTGAGCTGAAATCCGGCCACTGCACTCCAGCCTGGGCGACAGAGCGAGACTCCGTCTCAAAAAAAAAAAAAAAAAAAAAAAAAAAAAAAAAGCTAAGTGGGAAATGGCTGAAGAAATTGAAAAAGAAATATGTCACCTTCTGTGACAATGGCGTGCTCACCTATTATTCAAGCTTAGGTGATTACATGAAGAATATTCACAAAAAAGAGATTGACCTTCAGACATCTACCATCGAAGTCCCAGGAAAGAGGCCACCCCTAGCCACACTGGTCTGCGCGCCCATTTCCAGCTCTAAAAGCAATGGCCTATCCAAGGACATGAACAGTCTATGTACCTCAGCCAATTCAGACACCGGGCTGGGTGACTCTGTATGCTCCAGCCCCAGTATCTCCAGCACCACCAACTCCAAGCTCAACCCACACCCCTCTCTTCATGCCAACAAAAACAAACACCGAAGGAAGAATAACACCAACAGCTCGAAAGACGATAGCCTGTCCAGCACTGCTGAAGAACAAGAAGAAAACTTTATCATTGTGTCCCTCACTGGCCAAACGTGGCACTTTGAAGCCACGTCGTATGAGGAGCGGGATGCCTGGGTCCAAGCCATCGAGAGCCAGATCCTGGCCAGCCTGCAGTCATGCAAGAGCAGCAAAAGCAAGTTCCGGCTGATAAGCCAGAGCGAGGCCATGGTCCCTGCAGTCCATCCGAAACATGCCGGGAACTCCCACTGTGTGGACGGTGAGATCCAGAATCCTAACTGGGCCAGTTTGAACTTGGGAGTCCTCATGTGTATTGAATGCTCAGGGATCCACCGTAATCTTGGCACCCACCTTTCCCAAGTCCGATCTCTGGACCTGGATGACTGGCCAGTTGAGCTCATGAAGGTTTTGTCATCTATTGGCAATGAGCTAGCCAACAGCATCTGGCAAGAGAGCAGCCAGGGGCGGATGAAACCCTCAGTAGACTCCACAAGGGAAGAGAAGGAATGGTGGATCCATGCCAAATACGAACAGAAGCTCTTCCTGGCCCCACTACCCTACATGGAGCTGTCCCTGGGCCAGCACCTGCTGCAGTCCACCCCAATGAGGACCTGTGGACAGCCATCCTGCTGCTGGCACATGGCTCCCAGGAGGAGGTGAATGAGACCTGTGGGGAGGGAGACAGCTGCACGGTGCTCCATCTGGCCTGCCACAAGGGGAATGTGGTCCTGGCGCAGCTCCTGATCTGGTACGGGGTGGACGTCATGGCCTGACATGCCCACGGGAACACAGCGCTGGCCTACGCCCGGCAGGCCTCCAGCCAGGAGTGCATCAACGTACTGCTGCAGTACGGCTGCCCTGACGAGCACATGTAGTATCTGTTTAATTTTATTTGACTGCAGTCTCCTTGGTGCAAAAACAAAATGGGGAAAATAAGAATAACTCAGAAATTCAAAAGGAAATCACAAATTCAGCTCATAATAGCATTTTCAGTATATTTTGTAAACTAAATACACAAAAAGTTGATTTTTCTGACTATAAGATATATTTTATGTCCTTTTGCTGAGGTGGATGTGTTAGTCTCAGGCCCTCCTGGGCCACATTGCCCGAGTCAATCACAGGCTTCTGTATTATGTATTGAGATAAGATGTGTGAAAATATATTTGAAAAAAAGTTCATAAATATGCGTTGATTTTTGTACACATGGCACCTCTTTTTTTTTTTTTTTTTTTTTTATCGTATTTTGCTCTGTTGCCCAGGCTGGAGTGCAGTGGCACGATCTCGGCTCATTGGAAGCTCCACCTCCCAGATTCATGCCATTCTCCTGCCTCAGCCTCTCAAGTAGCTGGGACTACAGGTGCCTGCCACCACGCCTGGCTAATTTTTTGTATTTTTAGTAGAGATGGGGTTTCACAATGTTAGCCAGGATGGTCTCAAATTCCTGACCTCATGATCCACCTGCCTCAGCCTCCCAAAGTGCTGGGATTACAGGCTTGAGCCACCATGCCTGGCCCATGGCACGTCTCTTAATTTATAAATTGAACTGGATGTGAACTAATAAAGTGCAGCTAGTTGAGATAAGAGGGTTACAGATTGGCTGGGCGCAGTGGCTCACACCTGTAATCCCAGCACTTTGGGAGGCCAAGGCAGGCTGATCACGAGGTTAGGAGATCGAAATCATCCTGGCTAATACAATGAAACCCCGTCTCTACTAAAAATGCAAAAAATTAGCAGGGCGTGGTGGTGGGCGCCTATAGTCCCAGCTACTCAGGAGGCTGAGGCAGGAGAATGGCGTGAACCTGGGAGGCGGAGCTTGCAGTGAGCAGAGATCGTGCCACTGCACTCCAACCTGGGCAACAGAGCGAGACTCCGTCTCAAAAAAAAAAAAAGAGGGTTACAGATCATTGCACATGGAAAATATTCCCAGCAGTAAACACATCCATTAATGTGATCTACAGCTTTTAAAAAGGAGCATCTCAGAATAAGATGGTGGTACAATTTGCTTATTAAAATTGAGAAAGGAAAGAAAAAGGCACACTGGAGTATAGTAGAAAGGGAAAAGAAGGACCGTGATTTCTCATGATTGAAAGCTTGATTTAGACTGCATGTGGCTTTTGCTACCCAAGACCAAGTGGCTCTGGCAAGAGAGGGTTGTTTTCCGAATGCCAGACCAAGTGCCTTACGAAGGTAGCTGCTGATGGTTCCAGATGTAGAGAGATAGGTGGTGCAGGAGGGAAAGCCGGATTGGAAAAGGGAGAGTTTTGTAGATGGGCTAAGCTCAGTGTGCCTTTGAGAGAGCAGAGCCAGCAGCGTCTAGTCATCATTTGGATGTACAGGACTAGAGCATGAATCTGACGTAGAGCTGTGGAATGAAGAGCAACACAGCTCTTTAAATACTGAGAGAGTGTGTAGAATGAAATTGGACAAGCCAAGCATGGTGGTTTCATGCCTTTAGCCCTAGCTACTTGGGAGGCTGAGGTGGGGGAATTACTTGAGCTCAGCAGTTGAGTCCAGCCTGGGCCAGATAGTGAAACCCTGTATCTTAAGAAAAGAAAAAATAAGGCCAGGTACAGTATCTCATGCCTGTAATCCCAGCACTTTGGGAGGTCAAGTTGCAAGGATTGCTGGAGTGTAGGAGTTCAAGACCAGACTGGGCAATAAAGTGAGACCCATTTCTACCAAAAAAAAAAAAAAAATCAAGGAATTAGCTGGACATGGTGGTACATACCTGTGGCCCCAGTTACATGAGTTACATGGCATGGCAGGCTAAGGCAGGAAGATCACTTGAGCCCAGGAGGTGGAGGCTGCACTGACCCGTGTTCATGCCACTGCACTCCAGCCTGGGCAACAGAGTGAGACCCTGTCTCAAAAACAGATGAAGTGGACGGAAAATAGGTCGGTAAGGACTATTATCATTTAAAGGACAAGCCCCCAGAGGAGTGGCTACTAGAGTGGGAAGAGGAAAAGCAGAAGAGGGTAAGAAAAGGCGAAAGAGTTGAAGATAGGCGAGGCTGTGGCCACAGTGCTGAATGCTGCCAAGCAGTGACTTGATTCATGAACATTCACTGGATGCTGTCTCTGCCTCTTCTAAGTGCTGGGGTAGAGGAGAGGACAGGTGGAACACAGTTCTTGCTTTTATGAGCTGATGTTCTAGGAAGTTCAAAGTTAAGTATTTTTTCAGGTAGTACGAAATAGCAGGAAGAGGAAGCAGGCTGAAGGGACACAGAGTGATTGGGGGCTATTTTAGGTAGAATGATAAGGAACAGCCTCTCTAGGGAGCTGACATTGGAACAGTGACCTGACTGAAGGGACGACAGAAAGCAGTGCTGACATTATAGGTGGCAGGATGACTGCCAAGACAGACAGAAAAGCATTTGATGTGTGTTTGAGGAACAAACAGCAAGGTGACCAGCATGGTCAGAATGAAGAATGAGGGAAACCTTGAATGAGAATAAAGCAATTCCATCTTGGATGCTAATCTGCCATGTTCTGATTAATCCCACTTCCAATAATTCATCTACGATTTCTATTTTATCTTTTTAAAAGTTCATTTTTTATTTTTTATTTTTTGAGACAGAGTCTCACTCCAGGTTGGACTGCAGTGGCACAATCACAACTCACTGCAAACTCCACCTCCCAGGTTCAAGCAATTCTCCTGCCTCAGCTTCCCGAGTAACTGGGGTTACAGGCGCCTGCCACCATGCCTGGCTAATTTTTGTATTTTTAGTAGAAACAAGGTTTTACTATGTTGGCCAGGCTGGTCTTGAACTGATCTCAGGTGATCCGCCCACCTCGGCCTCCCAAAGTGCTGGGATTACAGGCTTGAGCCACCGTGCCTGGCCATACACATCCCTACTGAAGCACGCATTACCCTTTCCCTATGCTATATAAGCCCTGGTCAGCAAGGTGGGGGTAATGGTGCAGGGTTCCACCATCTTGTCTTGGTGCCATCCCTGATTTGGTTTCTGTTCATAAATGCCTATTAAATTCATGTTTCTGAGAAACTTCATTTGTCAGCCTCTTTCTTTGGTATCTCAGTTTCCTTGGCCTTTGCAGGTAGGTTTATATAGACCTGCTCACCAGAGAACAGGTAGTTTCTCAAAAAATTAAAAATAGAATTACCAAATGATCCAGCAATATCACTTCTGGATATATAGCCAAAATAATTGAAAGCAAGGTCTCATACAAATATTTGTACACTGATATTTATAGCAGTGGTATTCACACTCATCAAAAGATGGATGCAGCCTAATTGTCCATAGGCAGATGAATTGATAAAGTGTGGTATATACATACAATAAAATATTCTTCAGCCTTAAAAAGGAAGGAAATTCTAACACATGCTATAACATGGATGAAATTCAAGGACATTATGGTAAGTGAAATAAGCCAGTTACAAAAAGACAAATACTGTGTTCTTTCACTTATGTGAAGCATCTAGACTGAGTAAGCAAACTAATAGAAACAAAGTAGAACAGGGGTTGCCAGGGACATGGGGAAGGGAGAAAATGGGAAGTTGCTTAGCGGATATAGAGTTTTGGTTTTGTCAGATGAAAAAGTTCTGGAGACTGGTTGCATGGCAATGTGAATATATATTACCCAACCCAAGGGTTCTCCTTGACCTCTGTTCCAACTGTATACTTAAAAGTGATTAAGTTAGTACATTTTGTGTATATTTTACCACAATTCAAAATAGAATAATAATTATTATTTTTATTAATATTTTTTGAGATCCCTCACTCTGTTGCCCAGGCTGGAGTGCAATGGCGCCATCTCAGATCACTGCAACCTCCGCCTTCTCAGTTCAAGCAATTCTACTGCCTCAGCCTCCTGAGTAGCTGGGATTACAGGCATGTGTCCCCATGCCCAGCTAATTTTGTATTTTATTTTAGTAGACATGAGGTTTCTCCATGTTAGTCAGGCTGGTCTCTTAACTCTTGACCTCAGGTGATCTACCCACTTTGGCCTCCCAAAGTGCTGGGATTACAGGCCCTTTCCTCAAGTACCCATTCGAATACGTCCTCTGGCTTCCCCCAGGAGCCTGACTGATACCCACAGGTGGGTGGATGCTGGCGTGCTGCCGGGCCCCTCTTCCTCTGGTGACTGGCCAGCCAAGTCTCTGGGATTCTCGTTAGGATGGGCAGGCGGTGGGCACAGCACAAGCTGTGAGCTCAAATCCACAGAACAAAAGTGGGAGAAGACACCAGCAGGATGGACTGCCAGAAAACTCTTGGCATTTGTGACATCTGTCCTTTAAATCACACAAGGCATCATCATGCTTCAGACATGAGACAGCCTAAGTATTTAAGTACTTCAAATAAACAAATTGTTTTTCAGAATTGGTAATTGCTAAGTTGGCAAATTGCTATTTGAAACACTGGCTCTCCTTGACTCAGTGATTCAGCCAGCTAGTCCCTTGCCAAGCTAGTTTGTTGGGCAAATTCCACCTTGAGAATTTATCTGCTCCTGTCAAAGCCAGATTCTCCCTGCCTGAGGCTGGACTTGACCTTTTGACTCAGGATATGCTGACTTGGGTCCCTGGGTCCAAGGGTGGCCCCCTTGGGCCATTGTGGGCTGAACCTCTTCCACGATGGGGTGGTGAAGGGCAGGCCACACCTAATTCACCCTTGACCTCATCCAGGCAGGTGAAGTTCCCTGCAGGAGTCACCTAAGCCCAGCCCCTCAGACCAGGATCCATCATGGTTAGGAGGATTTGGGGCTATCTCAGGTTCTTTGGCTACAAAGGGGTCCCACTCTTAGGGGTCTGCCCTCTATGAGGCACAGATGGCTTGCTGGGGCCCATGGGCTGGGCTGGGTGGACAGGGATCTGGTCACAGCAACAGCAGCTGGAAGGTCAAGTGGGAGGGCACCAGGGCCTGGGGCCCATGTCTGGTCCTGGGCCTCCCCAGGCCTCTTATCTTCTCCCCCGAAGGCATTTGGGATCTGTGTCTGGACCTAGCCTTGCCCAGGAGGCCTAGGGCCATGGTGTGTTGTCATTAGAATTGCAGTGCTCACACCAAGGCAGTGCATTAAATTTGCAGGGCAGGGTCTCATGGGCAGGGGCCATGTGGAGGGGGTGGGGGGGAGGGCAGTTGTCCCCAGAGGCTGTGGTGGGCCTGGCTCTGGGCTGGGCAGTGGGCCAGGGTCCTGCTGTGTGGCTGAGCTCTGACAACAGGCTGTCTGGGGGCTGGTGAGCTCCTGAGAGAGGGGACTGGTGCAGAGTACCCTAGGGTGGGAGCTCATGAGGAGGGGGTCTGTGGGGTGTGGAAGCCATTCTAGAGCAGGCAGATGACACTTGTCAGGGGAACAGGCATAGAAAGGATCCCTGTGGGGGTGGGGGACACAGCCTCAGAAGGAGCAGGGAAGGGGCTTTGACAGGTCCAGGGAGCATCCCTGAGGTTTCCTCGCACAATTCCTACAGCCGTGTCTCCGGGGTCACCCCGCCCCCCAACCCTCTGCAGTGCCAGCCCAATGCCCTGGGCAAAACATCCTGGACTCTGGCTGTTACAAAGGAGGACAGGGTCATCTGGACCTGCCTGAGCTCCAGGACCCCCACTTTCATAGCCCTGTCTGGGTCCAGAAGTTCATACGTATATAAATGAAAAATGTGCAAGAATCATATGATTGAATTCCCTTTCATAAGGAGGGCCCCTCTAAATTGTTTAAGCCCTGATTCACCTCTGCCCAAAGGAGACAGCAATGGCATGTGTGGGGCCGTGGCCTTAAGACCCAGAGGTCCTGCTGCCCACGATACCCACTGCCCACCCTAGGGGGACTGATTGTAGCCCTGGAGCCCCCAAACACCATGCGGGAATGCAAGAGGGTCTCAGCTCCCGAGTCCCAGACTGGGAGGGCCCACAGTCCAGTAAACTGATCAAGCTCCGACACATCCAGCAGAGCAGCTCCGGAAGCCTGCACTGAGGAGAGAGCCTCAGACCCCTGCCCCAGGCCTGTACCCCAGAAGTAGGAGCATGGGAAGACCTCTCCTTGGCTCCTGGCCAGCGGAAGTCATATCCCCCAGCCCTCTGGCTCCAGGCAGCCTCATGTCCTAGTCACTCCTTGGCCCACCCCACCGGTTGGTCACAGCTCACTGCCCAAGGGCACCTCCCAGCTCCTCAGTGACGAGTGGAGGGAACAGGTGTTTACCAGGAGCTTGCATGCTTTGTCTCAGGGATGATTAGTGACACAGCCAGGAAGGCACGCTATCCCCATTTTACAGATGAGGAAATGGAGGCTCAGGTTGGGCTGGTGACTAAGGGAAGCAGCATGTGGCAGGTAGCTTGAGGCATGTCTGTCCATCATGAGTAATTAGGGAGCAGCCCTGCCACTCCTCATGCGACGTGCCAGGAGCCAGAGAAGCTGCTTTCTCAGGGATTCTAACTAGGGCCAGAAGCATCTCCCTGAGTGGTGGTGGAGGCCTCTGCCTACTCCTCCAGGACAGCCAGGGGATAGGAGGGCACCGCTGACGTCACAGAGCCTCTAGGGTGAGTGAGCATCAGCTGAGCAGCACCAGGTGACTACGTTTCTGCTCAGTGCTATGCCCCCCTGAACACCCCACCTATCCCATGGAGGCTGCAAACTGCTCTGCAGAGCTAGGGTCTCCAGGAATGGGGAGGGCAGTCACCCTCACTCCACTTGTGTTCATGACCCAAAGCACTGCCCAGGTCTCCAGGCCCATAGAACCCCCAAACCCTTTACTGGGCCACATTGGGGACCTTGAGCAGCAGGCTTGGAATCCTAGGCCTTGTCTCCAGGTACATATCAGTGCCCAGGCTTGGTAAGCTTTTGTCTCAGTGGGGCTGGGACTCAGGCCCTCTGCCTAAAGGAAGAGGCATGTCCAGATCTCTCCTGCCTAGCCTCAGCCCTGCTCCCTGCCCCTATCCTTCATGGGGTCCCTAGGACAGGGTTACAGAAGTCTCATGCTGTCAGGGGATGCTGCCACCCCAGTACCAGGGTGGCTCCGCCCAGCCCCTTCCTGCTGCCGCCCTCTCTGACTCACCTGTCCAGCCTCCTACTGGGCTGGGGCTAGGGCGTGTTGTATAACAAGCTATAAAAGCACATTGGGCCAGTCCTCAGCATCTTAGTTGGCCACCGTCTGCTGCCACACGATGCTGGGAGGC
Organism: Rhinopithecus roxellana; assembly: GCF_007565055.1. Lineage (NCBI taxonomy): Eukaryota > Metazoa > Chordata > Mammalia > Primates > Cercopithecidae > Rhinopithecus > Rhinopithecus roxellana. The sequence goes on along the minus strand of NC_044559.1, from coordinate 55,203,227 downwards.
CTGGGGAAGCTGGCTGCTGAGGGCCTGGCCCACCGTACCGAGAAGGCCACTGAGGGAGCCAGTGAGGACCTGGGGCTCCTTTCTACCTGGGCTGGGGGGATCTGGGGCAGACTGGGTCTGTTGGAGGCGGATCTTAGTAGGCAGGTGAGGACCTCAGGGGAGGCCTTGGTCCCTCAGGAACCCTGGTCTGCAGCCCAACCAGGACAGCACGGAGTTAAGGGGTGCAGAGCTGGGGAGGTCTCCTGGGGGCAGGGCATGAGTCCGGGTGCTGGGTGAACACTGGCAGCTTGGATCCTTCCCTCTGGAAATCTGGGGAACCTTTCTTGTCAAAACAGCCTATTGTGAATAACCTATGCAGGAAAAGGAAGATGGATTTTTATTTTTACCATAACTTTAAAGCTTCAGAGATTTCTTAACAAGTCACCAAGTCTGATCTGTTCAAAGTCAAAAAGGACATTTTCAATTTCATCCAAGTCCCCTACAGCATGTTTATTTTTATTTTTATTTTTATTTGTATTTGAGATGGAGTCTTGCTCTGTCCACCAGACTGGAGTGTAGTGGTGCGATCTTGGCTCACTGTAAACTCTGCCTCGTGGGTTCAAATGATTCTTGTGCCTCAGCTGCCTGAGTGGCTGGGATTACAGGCACCCACCACCATGCCCGGCTAATTTTTGTATTTTTAGCAGAGATGGGGTTTCACCATGTTGGCCAGGCTAGTCTCAAACACCTGACCTCAAGTGATCCGTTCCTCTTGGCCTCCCAAAGTGCTGGGATTACAGGCATGAGCCACCGCGCCCGGTCCTGAAGTGTATTTTATATGCAGAGGTCAGCAGCTGTGTGTGGGGAGGCCCAGCCAGGCCCCACCCGTGGGTTGTGTGAAAAACAGTCTTGCCTGAGTTTGTGTCCTCTTTCTAAATGGCAGTAGATGCATATTTTGTTTTTGACTCTGCAGCTGGTGTGGACCACCTGCTTTAACCTTTCACTAGCCTCTGAGTTTTCTATGATTCCTGTTGGGAGAAAAGCTGAGTGTTGGGAGAGAAACTGAGGCAGGGCTTGCATGTCTGCTAGACTTGTTGGCTCCTGGCTTCCAGCACGCCCATTATCTCAAGTAGCCATACGTTTCTCATTCACTTGATACACCTTTTCCTTTCAACCCCCACATCCTCACCACCTGTTTCCTTGCTAGATCACCAATAAATAGCGTGGGCTCCCAGAGCTCGGGGCCTTTGCAGCCCCCACACGTGCGATGGCCCCCTCGTCCAATTTCTCTCTCAAACTGTCTTTTTCTCATTCCTTTGTCTCTGTGGGACTTTGTCGCCCCCACGACCTGGTGTTGGTCTCATCATCCCAACAAATTCCCATTCTAAAGATGAGGGAACCCAGAGGTGGAAGGTAGAGTTAGAGTAAGAACCATTTCTTCTGACTCTGAAATTTTTCAGTTCTAGCCCGCTACCACCCACACTTTAAAAACCCTGACGTAGGCAGAGAATTCCCTCTTGTCGGAGGAATTGCTTTGAGAGATGTGGTTTTACTGGATGAGGCTTTGGAAATTGACCTGAGGCAGGCACCAGCACATCCTGAAAGGAGTGTGACCTGGCACACAGGCCCAGCCTGGGCTTCATGTCTTAGCTGGCAAGATGGCCTGCTCATTGCCATTCCAGGCTGGACAGGGCCAAGGGGTTTCAGGGACCCATGCCCTCATGGGGCTCACTGAGTTCGTCTTCCAGCAGCCAGGGCCCAGCATCTCCTAATGAAGCCTGGTGTGGACGAAGGTCCTTCTCGTGAGCCAGTCTGTCCTGGCTGGGGGTGGCATCCCAGAGCCCCACCTTGGATGTCCAGGGACGTATAGGTCCGTTGTGAGGATAAGCCAGCACTGAGTCCTCACCCTGGACTTGGGGGGCAGTGGGCCTGCTCTGAGCCCTCACCCTGGATTGGGAGGGCAGTGGGCCTGCTCTGAACTCTCACCCTGGACTCAAGGGCAGCGGGCCTGCTCTGAGACCTCTCCCTGGACTGGGAAAGCAGTGGACCTGATCTGAGCCCTCACCCTGGACTCGGGGGCAGTGGGCCTGTTCTGAGACCTCACCCTGGACTTGTCTCCTCTGTTCAGTTCATGCCGTGGAGGAAGTAGTGAAGGAGGTGGTGGGACATGCCAAGGAGACTGGAGAGAAAGGTACAGCTGGCTGAGGTCGGGGAGGGAAGGAGGAAGTAAGGAAGGGAAGCCAGGTGCTGGGCCAGTCTGTTCTTTGACTGACCAGGTCAAACTCTGCCCCTGATGTCACAGCCTTTCAGAGCCTCTCGGCTGGGGCAGTTATCTACGCTCATCGGAGGCCACAGAGCGTACTGCGTTAGGGCACTGTCTAGATGGTTCTCTCTGTGGAATGATAAGAAGACAAAGTCACAAAAGACTATGTGACAGCACACTGGGACAAAACATTTAACACGGCCGGGCGCAGCGGCTCACACCTGTAATCCCAGCACTTTGGGAGGCCAAGGCAGGCGGATCACGAGGTCAGGAGATGGAGACCATCCTGGCTAACATGGTGAAACCCCGTCTCTACTAAAAATACAAAAAATTAGCCAGGCGCGGTGGCGGGCGCCTATAGTCCCAGCTACTCGGGAGGCTGAGGCAGGAGAATGGCGTGAACCCGGAAGGCGGAGCTTGCAGTGAGCTGAGATCATGCCACTGCACTCCGGCCTAGGCAACAGAGTGAGACTCCGTCTAAAAAAAATTAAAAAAAAAAAAATTAGGGGGCAGAGCAAGATGGCCAAATAGGAACAGCTCCAGTCTCCAACTCCCAGCGCGAGCGACACAGAAGACCGGTGATTTCTGCATTTTCAACTGAGGTACTGGTGTCATCTCACTAGGGAGTGCCGGACAATCGGTGCTGGTCAGCTGCTGCAGCCTGACCAGCGAGAGCTGAAGCAGGGAGAGGCATTGCCTCACCTGGAAGCCAAGGGGGAAGGGAATCCGTTTTCCTAGCCAGGGGAACTGAGACACACAACACCTGGAAAATCAGGTAACTCCCACCCCAATACTGCGCTTTAAGCAGACAGGCACACCAGGAGAATATATCCCACACCTGGCCGGGAGGGTCCCACGCCCACGGAGCCTCCCTCACTGCTAACACAGCAGTCTGCGGCGATCTATCTGCAAGGCAGCAGCGAGGCTGGGGGAGGGGCGCCTGCCATTGCTGAGGCTTAAGTAGGTAAACAAAGCCGCTGGGAAGCTCGAACTGGGTGGAGCTCACAGCAGCTCAAGGAAGCCTGCCTGTCTCTGTAGTCTCCACCTCTGGGGACAGCGCACAGCTGAAGACCAACAGGGGAAGCAGCGGGGGCCGGTGCAGACGCAAACGACTCTGTCTGCTCCAGAAGAGCTTTGGGGAGAGCCGTGGATCTCCCAACGCGGAGGTTGAGATCTGAGAACGGACAGACTGCCTGCTCAGGTGGGTCCCTGACCCCTGAGTAGCCTAGCTGGGAGACATCCCCCACTAGGGGCAGTCTGACACCCCACACCTCACAGGGTGGAGTACACCCCTGAGAGGAAACTTCCAAAGGAAGAATCAGACAGGTACACTCGCTGTTCAGCAATATTCTATCTTCGGCAACCTCTGCTGCTGATACCCAGGCAAACAGGGTCTGGAGTGGACCTCAAGCAATCTCCAACAGACCAACAGACAGTCCTTCTGACTGTCAGAAGGAAAACTATCAAACAGGAAGGACACCTATACCAAAACCCCATCAGTACGTCACCATCATCAAAGACCAGAGACAGATAAAACCACAAAGATGGGGAAGAAGCAGGGCAGAAAAGCTGGAAATTCAAAAAATAAGAGCGCATCTCCCCCTGCAAAGGAGCGCAGCCCATCGCCAGCAACGGATCAAAGCTGGTCAGAGAATGACTTTGACGAGATGAGAGAAGAAGGCTTCAGTCCATCAAACTTCTCAGAGCTAAAGGAGGAATTACGTACCCAGCGCAAAGAAACTAAAAATCTTGAAAAAAGAGTGGAAGAATTGACAGCTAGACTAATTAATGCAGAGAAGATCATAAACGAAATGACAGAGATGAAAACCATGACACGAGAAATATGTGACAAATGCACAAGCTTCAGTAACCGACTCTATCAACTGGAAGAAAGAGTATCAGCGATTGAAGATCAAATGAATGAAATGAAGCGAGAAGAGAAACCAAAAGAAAAAAGAAGAAAAAGAAATGAACAAAGCCTGCAAGAAGTATGGGATTATGTAAAAAGACCAAATCTACGTCTGATTGGGGTGCCTGAAAGTGAGGGGGAAAATGGAACCAAGTTGGAAAACACTCTTCAGGATATCATCCAGGAGAACTTCCCCAACCTAGTAGGGCAGGCCAACATTCAAATTCAGGAAATACAGAGAACGCCACAAAGATACTCCTCCAGAAGAGCAACTCCAAGACACATAATTGCCAGATTCACCAAAGTTGAAATGAAGGAAAAAATCTTAAGGGCAGCCAGAGAGAAAGGTCGGGTTACCCACAAAGGGAAGCCCATCAGACTAACAGCAGATCTCTCGGCAGAAACTCTACAAGCCAGAAGAGAGTGGGGGCCAATATTCAACGTTCTTAAAGAAAAGAATTTTAAACCCAGAATTTCATATCCAGCCAAACTAAATTTCATAAGTGAAGGAGAAATAAAATCCTTTACAGATAAGCAAATGCTTAGAGATTTTGTCACCACCAGGCCTGCCTTACAAGAGACCCTGAAGGAAGCCCTAAACATGGAAAGGAACAACCGGTACCAGCCATTGCAAAAACATGCCAAAATGTAAAGACCATCGAGGCTAGGAAGAAACTGCATCAACTAACGAGCAAAATAACCAGCTAATATCATAATGACAGGATCAAGTTCACACATAACAATATTAACCTTAAATGTAAATGGACTAAATGCTCCAATTAAAAGACACAGACTGGCAAACTGGATAAAGAGTCAAGACCCATCAGTCTGCTGTATTCAGGAGACCCATCTCACATGCAGAGACATACATAGGCTCAAAATAAAGGGATGGAGGAAGATCTACCAAGCAAATGGAGAACAAAAAAAAGCAGGGGTTGCAATCCTAGTCTCTGATAAAACAGACTTTAAACCATCAAAGATCAAAAGAGACAAAGAAGGCCATTACATAATGGTAAAGGGATCAATTCAACAGGAAGAGCTAACCCTACTAAATATATATGCACCCAATACAGGAGCACCCAGATTCATAAAGCAAGTCCTTAGAGACTTACAAAGAGACTTAGACTCCCATACAATAATAATGGGAGACTTCAACACTCCACTGTCAACATTAGACAGATCAACGAGACAGAAAGTTAACAAGGATATCCAGGAATTGAACTCATCTCTGCACCAAGCAGACCTAATAGACATCGATAGAACTCTCCACCCCAAATCAACAGAATATACATTCTTCTCAGCACCACATCGCACATATTCCAAAATTGACCACATAATTGGAAGTAAAGCACTCCTTAGCAAATGTAAAAGAACAGAAATTATAACAAACTGTCTCTCAGACCACAGTGCAATCAAACTAGAACTCAGGACTAAGAAACTCAATCAAAACCGCTCAACTACATGGAAACTGAACAACTGCTCCTGAATGACTACTGGGTACATAACGAAATGAAAGCAGAAATAAAGATGTTCTTTGAAACCAATGAGAACAAAGATACAACACACCAGAATCTCTGGGACACATTTAAAGTAGTGTGTAGAGGGAAATTTATAGCACTAAATGCCCACAAGAGAAAGCAGGAAAGATCTAAAATTGACACTCTAACATCACAATTAAAAGAACTAGAGAGGCAAGAGCAAACACATTCAAAAGCTAGCAGAAGGCAAGAAATAACTAAGATCAGAGCCGAACTGAAGGAGATAGAGACACAAAAAACCCTCCAAAAAATCAATGAATCCAGGAGTAGGTTTTTTGAAAAGATCAACAAAATTGACAGACCGCTAGCAAGACTAGTAAAGAAGAAAAGAGAGAAGAATCAAATAGATGCAATAAAAAATGATAAAGGGGATATCACCACCGACCCCACAGAAATACAAACAACCATCAGAGAATACTGTAAACGCCTCTACGCAAATCAACTAGAAAATCTAGAAGAAATGGATAATTTCCTGGACACTTACACTCTCCCAAGGCTAAACCAGGAAGAAGTTGAATCCCTGAATAGACCAATAGCAGGCTCTGAAATTGAGGCAACAATTAATAGCCTACCCACCAAAAAAAGTCCAGGACCAGATGGATTCACAGCTGAATTCTACCAGAGGTACAAGGAGGAGCTGGTACCATTCCTTCTGAAACTATTCCAATCAATAGAAAAAGAGGGAATCCTCCCTAACTCATTTTATGAGGCCAACATCATCCTGATACCAAAGCCTGGCAGAGACACAACAAAAAAAGAGAATTTTAGACCAATATCCCTGATGAACGTCGATGCAAAAATTCTCAATAAAATACTGGCAAACCGGATTCAGCAGCACATCAAAAAGCTTATCCACCATGATCAAGTGGGCTTCATCCCTGGTATGCAAGGCTGGTTCAACATTCGCAAATCAATAAACGTAATCCAGCATATAAACAGAACCAAAGACAAGAACCACATGATTATCTCAATAGATGCAGAAAAGGCTTTTGACAAAATTCAACAGCCCTTCATGCTAAAAACGCTCAATAAATTCGGTATTGGTGGAATGTACCTCAAAATAATAAGAGCTATTTATGACAAACCCACAGCTAATATCATTCTGAATGGGCAAAAACTGGAAGCATTCCCTTTGAAAACTGGCACAAGACAGGGATGCCCTCTCTCACCACTCCTATTCAACATAGTGTTGGAAGTTCTGGCTAGGGCAATCAGGCAAGAGAAAGAAATCAAGGGTATTCAGTTAGGAAAAGAAGAAGTCAAATTGTCCTTGTTTGCAGATGACATGATTGTATATTTAGAAAACCCCATTGTCTCAGCCCAGAATCTCCTTAAGCTGATAAGCAACTTCAGCAAAGTCTCAGGATACAAAATTAATGTGCAAAAATCACAAGCATTCTTATACACCAGTAACAGACAAACAGAGAGCCAAATCATGAATGAACTTCCATTCACAATTGCTTCAAAGAGAATAAAATACCTAGGAATCCAACTTACAAGGGATGTAAAGGACCTCTTCAAGGAGAACTACAAACCACTGCTCAGTGAAATCAAAGAGGACACAAACAAATGGAAGAACATACCATGCTCATGGATAGGAAGAATCAATATCGTGAAAATGGCCATACTGCCCAAGGTTATTTATAGATTCAATGCCATCCCCATCAAGCTACCAATGAGTTTCTTCACAGAATTGGAAAAAACTGCTTTAAAGTTCATATGGAACCAAAAAAGAGCCCGCATTGCCAAGACAATCCTAAGTCAAAAGGACAAAGCTGGAGGCGTCACACTACCTGACTTCAAACTATACTACAAGGCTACAGTAACCAAAACAGCATGGCACTGGTACCAAAACAGAGCTATAGACCAATGGAACAGAACAGAGTCCTCAGAAATAATACCACACATCTACAGCCATCTGATCTTTGACAAACCTGAGAGAAACAAGAAATGGGGAAAGGATTCCCTATTTAATAAATGGTGCTGGGAAAATTGGCTAGCCATAAGTAGAAAGCTGAAACTGGATCCTTTCCTTACCCCTTATACGAAGATTAATTCAAGATGGATTAGAGACTTAAATGTTAGACCTAATACCATAAAAACCCTAGAAGAAAATCTAGGTAGTACCATTCAGGACATAGGCATGGGCAAGGACTTCATGTCTAAAACACCAAAAGCAACAGCAGCAAAAGCCAAAATTGACAAATGGGATCTAATTAAACTAAAGAGCTTTTGCACAGCAAAAGAAACTACCATCAGAGTGAACAGGCAACCTACAGAATGGGAGAAAATTTTTGCAACCTACTCATCAGACAAAGGGCTAATATCCAGAATCTACAAAGAACTCAAACAAATATACAAGAAAAAAACAAACAACCCCATCAAAAAGTGGGCAAAGGATATGAACAGACATTTCTCAAAAGAAGACATTCATACAGCCAACAGACACATGAAAAAATGCTCATCATCACTCGCCATCAGAGAAATACAAATCAAAACCACAATGAGATACCATCTCACACCAGTTAGAATGGCAATCATTAAGAAGTCAGGAAACAACAGTTGTTGGAGAGGATGTGGAGAAATAGGAACACTTTTACACTGTTGGTGGGATTGTAAACTAGTTCAACCATTATGGAAAACAGTATGGCAATTCCTCAAGGATCTAGAACTAGATGTACCATATGACCCAGCCATCCCACTACTGGGTATATACCCAAAGGATTATACATTATTCTACTACAAAGACACATGCACACATATGTTTATTGCGGCACTATTCACAATAGCAAAGACTTGGAATCAACCCAAATGTCCATCTGTGACAGACTGGATTAAGAAAATGTGGCACATATACACCATGGAATACTATGCAGCCATAAAAAAGGATGAGTTTGCGTCCTTTGTAGGGACATGGATGCAGCTGGAAACCATCATTCTTAGCAAACTATCACAAGAAGAGAAAACCAAACACCGCATGTTCTCACTCATAGGTGGGAACTGAACAATGAGATCACTTGGACTCGGGAAGGGGAACATCACACACTGGGGCCTATCATGGGGAGGGGGGAGGAGGGAGGGATTGCACTGGGGAGTTATACATGATATAAATGATGAATTGATGGGTGCTGACGAGTTGATGGGTGCAGCACACCAACATGGCACAAGTATACATATGTAACAAACCTGCACGTTATGCACATGTACCCTAGAACTTAAAGTATAATAAAAAAAAAAAAATTAACATGTAAAATTCTATGTTAAATATTAAATTGATGTGTGTGAGCTATGAGTAGAACTATGTACAAAGCATGTGTATATCTCATTCTGTTTCAACAAAATAGATTCTGGGTAGATGAAGGTCTTAAATTTACATAAATGAATTTATTAACTTACTAGGAGATAAACATCTTATCTCAGGCTGCTGTTATAAAATACCACAGGCCAGGCACAGTGGCTCACACCTGTAATCCCAGCCCTTCTGGAGGCCAAGGCGGGTGGGCCACCAGAGTTCAGGAGTTCGAAACCAATCTGAGCAATATGGTGAAACCCTGTCTCTACTAAAAATACAAAAATCAGCTGGGCATGGTGACACATGCCTGTAATCCCAGCTACTCAGGAGTCAGAGGCAGGAGAATCCCTTGAACCTGGGAGGCGGAGGTTGCAGTGAGCTGAGATTGCGCCAGTGCACTCCAGCCTGGGTGACAGGGCAAGACTCTGTCTCAAAAACAAAAACAAACCATAAACTGGGTGACTTAGAAACAACAGAAATTCATTTCTCACACTCCTGGAGGACGGGAAGTGCAAGGTCAAGGCACTGGCATATTTGGCATCTGGTGAGGGCATCTTCCTGGTTCATGGATGGGCCTAGCTGTGTCCTCACGTGGTGGAAGGAGCAGCTCTCTGTGGTCTTTTTTATGTGGTTGCTAATTTCAACCTCCCAAAGACCCCACCTCTGAATACCATCACATTGGGGCTGAGGATTTCAACATATGCGTTTTGAGGGGGAAGACATCATAAACATTTAGACATAGTAATAACATAAGAGACTTTGGCCTAATCTTGGAGAGGGGAGAATCTTTAGAACTATGACCAAAAAAAACGAGTAGCCATAAGGGAAATATTAAATAAATTCGACAATCCAAAACCTCGAAATTTTCTGTAGCCAAAAAAACAAAACAAAACAACAACAACAAACTATAAACCAAGCCAAAAGAAAAATCACAAACTGATGAAAAAATATTTGTAATACAAATGATAATCCAATATCACAACCCAATATAAAAATGGCCAAAAGACATAAGCAGGCATTTTCCAGAAAAAAGGACAAGCAGGCAATGTACCCACCAGTAGATGCTCAGTCTCACTCACAGTTGAAGAAATACAAGTTGTTGGGGAAATTAAAACCAAATTCAAATTCATTCTGCCGGGAGTCCTGCTGCCCTTGGTCCTGTCAGGCCACTCCAGGGACTAATCCATTAAGATGACCACATCCCACAAGCCACTCAAGGGGACACAAGTTCAGCGGGTGGATCACTAGGACATTCTTCCTCTTTCTTTCCAACAGCCATTGCCGAAGCCGTAAAGAAAGCCCAAGAGTCAGCGGACAAAAAGATGAAGGAAGTTACTGAGACAGTGACCAACACAGTCACAAATGCCATGACCCATGCAGCAGAGAGTCTGAACAAACTTGGACAGTGAGTGCACCTGCTACCACGGCCCACCCTTCCTGAGTCCCAATAAAAAGCCATGAAATCTGTACATTGAGCCCTGGATTTATTCCCATTTGGAGGGAAACACTAGGCAAAGTGTTTTCTTGTTGATATAAAATATTTTACATATTTATGGAGTACATTTGAGTATTTATTACATGCACAGAATGTGTGGTGATCAGTCGGTGTTTAGGGTGCCCATCACCTTGAATATTTGGTATTACTATGTGTTGGGTACATTTCAAGTCCCCTCTTCCAGCTAGTTTGTTTTCTTGTTTTTGTTTTTGTTTTGAGACAGAGTCTTGCTCTGTCACCCAGGCTGGAGGGCAGTGGTGTGATCTCAGTTCACTGCCACCTCTGCCTCCCAGGTTCAAGCAATTCTCCTGCCTCAGTCTTCCGAGTAGCTAGGAATACAAGCGCAGGCCATGACACCTGGCTAGTTTTTTATTTCTTATTTTTTGTATATTTAGTAGAGACAGGGTTTCACCAAGCTATCTAGGCTGGTCTCAAACTCCTGACCTCAAGTGATCGGCCTGCCTGGGCCTCCAAAAATGCTGGGATTATAGGCATGGGATACTGCACCTAGCCTTCTAGCTGCTTTGAAATATGCAATACATTGCTGCTAACTATAGTCCCCCTAGGTGAAGTATTTTTCAACAGAAACACTTTGCATGTCCCCCGTGTCTCCTCTGCTGAGGCGGACACTGGCACTGGGGCCCCTGCTGCTGGCTGGATAGGTCCCCATGATGAATCAGATGCTTCTCTCTCACGCTAAGACCTTTCATGTCAGGAAGGGGCTCTTCTGGAAGAATAGTTAGTGTCTGTGCTACGTTTCCTAAAAAACTGTTTCCCAGAAATTATATATAGCTTTCAGCCACCTCAGTACTTCAAGAACACAGTAAAGGAGGACCCTCATTTGTTTTGCATGTTTTTGGGATTTTTCTTGAGACGTTGTTGCAGGACTCAGGGCAGATAAGCAGTTTGATGAAGAATTTAACAAGGCAGGCCCCCAGCTGAGCTGCTTCCTGTTCTCACAGAGATCAGATAAGCATTTCTGCTGGACAGTTACAGAATCCGGTCAAGGAGAGACTGAGTCACTGCTCAGTCATCCTAGAAGCCACTATTTTTTTTTTTTAAGACGTTGCCCAGGCAGGAGTTCAGTGGCATGGTCTTGGCTCACTGCAACCTCTGCCTCCTGGATTCAAACAATTCTCCTGCCTCAGCCTCCTGAGTAGCTGGGACTACAGGTGCCCACCACCATGCCCAGCTAATTTTTTGTATTTTTAGTAGAGATGAGGTTTCACCACGTTAGCCAGGATGGTCTCGGTCTCCTGACCTCATGATCTGCCTGCCTTGGCCTCCCAAAGTGCTGGGATTACAGGTGTGAGCCACCACACCTGGCCCAGAATATTTAGCGACTGATGTCAGGCCTAAGTGTTGATAGTGGGTAGTAGTGGGCAAGATGCCTGGCCCTCTCTCTTTCTTCTCATGAGCAAGTCAGTATCACAGAGGTTAAACATATCTTTAAGTAGCATTTAACTTAAAAATTTTTTAATAAAAAAGAAATAATTTGTAAAAATATTGCATCCCCTATTTATCTTGCTGGAAGCTATTTGTTCTTAGCAGAAATGAGAAGAAAATGTGTTTTGCTTAAAAAATAAGTGAGTTGTTCATCATATTTCTGGATCTCATCTAGACTTGGCCTCACAGTTTGTGAACAGCCCAGGAATAGCCAATGTCTTAGCTTTGGAGCTGGACCTTATATCCTGGTTTGCTTCCTGATGACTTTCAAATTCTTCTGATCCAAATGCAAGCGCAGAAGCACGAGCACATTGTTGGTGGCAGTATAGACTGAAACACTCTCTTTGGATGGCAGTTCCTCTCACAGGACTTCATTCTCCAGATGTGCACAGGTACACACAGGTGCCCAAAGGATAAACACAGAGATTTATTGTAGCATATTTGTATTACTGAGAGATTAGAAACATCCTAAAATGTTAACCAAATCACTTGGATGAAAAGTTTTGCTCTGCTTATTAGGTTTGGCATACAATGTGGAGGTGACATCTATCACTTCCAGTGTATTATGGATACTTTAGCTCAAAAACTGAGACCTGTACCTAGATGGACACCAAAAGGGACTGGTTAACAAATGCTGCATATACAGGGGTGTGGGGTGGCTCCAGGGCGGCGGATGGCGGCAGCCTCGGTTGCCCCGGCTCCAGGACGACCAGGTGGATCCCAGAAGCACTGTGAAACAGGTTGGCTCCCGAGCCAGCCAGGAGGACACTTACTACAGCTGCTCAGAAGCAGCACTGGAAGTTCAGATGTGGGTGCCCCCGCCAGAGGCAGAGAGGGGTACAGAGAAGCTACAGAGAAGCCCCTCCTGATGCCCCAGGGAGCAAGCCGACTCCTTCCAGGCTCCAGGAACACCACAACGCAATATGAAACCTGTTCATGAGAGGAGTCAGGAATGGCTTCCACCAAAGAAACGAGACCTCCCCATGAGCAGCCAGGTGCAGTGACTCAGGTCTGTAATCCCAGGACTTTGGGAGGTCGAGATGAGTGGATCACCTGAGGTCAGAAGTTTGAGACTAGCCTGGCCAACATGGTGAAAACCAGTTTCTACTAAAAATACAAAAATTAACCAGGTGTGGTCACACATGCCAGTAATTCCGGCTACTTGGGAGGCTGAGATGGGAGAATCACTTGAACCTGGGAGGCAGAGGTTTCAGTGAGCCGAGATTGTGTCGCTGTACTCCAGGCTGGGTGACAGAGAGAGTCTCCATCTAAAAAAAAAAAAAAAAAAAAAAAAAGAGGTATGTCAAATCAAACAAAAATTACAGAAATGTATCATAGGATAGCTGGGCACGGTGGCTCATGTCTGTAATCCCAGCACTTTGGGAGGCCGAAGCAGGTGGATCATGAGGTCAGGAGATCAAGACTATCTTGCCCAATATGGTGAAACCCAGTCTCTACTAAAAATACAAAAAGTAGCCGGGCGTGGTGGTGGGCGCCTGTAGTCCCAGCTGCTCAGGAGACTAAGGCAGGAGAATCACTTGAACGCAGGAGGCGGAGGTTGCAGTGAGCTGAGATCGCACCTCTGCACTCCAGCCTGGGCAACAAGAGTGAAAACTCTGTCTCAGAAAAAAAAAAAAAGAGAGAGAGAAATCTATCATAGGACTATATGAGGAGACCAATTTTATTTATATAGGAACTACCTATCTTTTGACTAGATCTCTGAGCTCCGGGCAGAGCCCACACTGGATCTGGGTCTCCAAAAAGGGAGAATTATTATGAGGCTAGACCATGTGATGCTTTCACAGTTCACTTAAAACGTTTTTTTAAACGAAGACACTTCTAATGTCTAAACTACACTCTTCCTTAAAAAAGCCTTGGGTGCAATAACTCTTTTAGTCAATAAGTCAGGTAACAGAATACAAAAGCAAGCAGTGTAAGAGCTGAGATGAACTTGTCTGCTTATACTCTTGGGGTTTCATAAGGAAAAACAGGTTTCTCCCCAAAAGGGCATCTGGCGCCTTCTCTGCTTTCTTGAAGGAAAGTCAGGCTATTATAAACTATAATATTTTAGGTCCCTTATGCAGCAGAGGGTGCAAAAGAGAGAGAGAGACAGCAGAAGTAAATGAAAAAAAAAAAACAGAATTCAATCAACTGAGAAAAAAAATCTTTAGCTAAAAAAAAAAGAGAGAGAGAGACAAGATCCTAGGAGGAAAAAATAAATGTGAAGGCCTTTTCAATACAAACACACACACATACACACACATACACACATGCACAAACACACACACACATGCACAAACACACACACATTCACACACACACACACAAACACACCCACATGCATACACACACATGCACAAACACACACATGCACAAACACACATATACACACATGCACAAATACACATGAACACACACATACACACATGCACAAACACACACACACGCACACATCTTGGATGTTAGCTTTTAGTTAAGCTGACTTTTAATCATTGAGCTCCTTTTAAAAAACCTTTTTAAATCTCATTACCATAATTCAGCTAGAACAAATTGCTGCTATTTCAGAAGTGCCAAGTATCAAACCAGAATTAGCTTGATTTAGGAACAACACCAAAGCAGTCGTGGTGGAAAAAAAGAAGCCAGAGCCCTTAGCTATGGAACCGCAGTGTGGGGTGACAGCCATTGCGCTTTCAGTTTGGCCTGGCTAGCACAAAGCTGGCCTTGTTATGTAAATAAGTCCCCTTAAGTAATCAAAATAAAAAATCTCTCCTGCTTTTTTTTCTTTTTTTGTCCTTTTGTTGGCCGTTTTTCTCCCCCACCACACTGTGGGAATTTATCACTCCAGAGGTCTTGTTCCCCATAATTTGGAAGTTTCCTTTGGATTTGATGGAGTTGGATAGAGCTGATCAATCCCAATGGGAAAAAGACTGAAACAACAACACAAACAGAAACAAACAAACAACAACAACAAAAACAATTAAGCAAAACAAAGATGGCACAACTTCTCCTACTACTGAGTGCTCTAACGGTAAAGAGACATTACAACCAACTGGTTGTTAACTTTAACCAATACAAACCCCAATTCAGTTACCCATCCTTAGGTAAGGGATGGGTCTCAGGCTGAAGGCTGCTGTCTACCATCCTAGAAGCAGGAAAAAACTCAAATTTGTCTTCGCCATTGGAAGCAAGGTCAAACTCCATAAAGGAGTTACCTGCATTTCATCGTCATCAAAGAAGGAAAAACTTGCCTTTCTTGTGTTGGAAGCTAGTAAAACTCCAACAAAAGGAGTTGTACAGCAAAATAAACTTTAGATCTTGATCAAATTTTGGAAGATCAGTGATTGGAGGGGGTGCTTCCAGGCCTCAGCAAATTGTCCTATTGGTTTGAGCCATAAAGATGGTTCAAGCTGGTACCGAGCACTGATAGGAGATTTGTCAAAGGTCAGGAGCGCCTCTACCCAGAATCCCTTCATGGTTGCCAAAACGTGAGCCCTGAATATCTGAGAAAAGTCTCAGTTAATTTGGAAAGTTTATTTTGCCAAGGTTGAGGATGCACACCTGTGACACAGCCTCAGGAGGTCCTGATGACACGTGCCCAAGGTAGTCAGGGCACAGCTTGGTTTTATACATTTTAGGGAGACATGAGACATCAATCAATATATGTAAGATATACATGGATTCTGTCAAGAAAGGTCAGACAGCTCAAGCAGTGAGCAGGCTTCCAGGTCACAGGTAAGTGAGAGACAAATGGTTGCATTCTTCTGAGTTTCTGATTAGCCTTTGCAAAGGAGGCAATCAGATATGCATTCATCTCAGTGAACAGAAGGATGACTTTGAATAGAATGGGAGGCAGGTTTGCCCTAAGCAGGTTCCAGCTTGACTTTTCCCTTTAGCTTAGTGATTTTGGGGCCCCAAGATTTATTTTCCATTCACTATGTGTGTATGTGGGGGTGTGTGGGGGTGTGTGTGTATGTATATGTATATATATATGTGTGTGTATATACACACACAAACAAATTGAAAAATCTCATTAAGTACAGCAAGCCATATGGTATTTTTAATGTGCCCTATTCTATTCTCATCCCCTCCTCACTGGCTCCACTTTAGCCTTGAAAATTAACAGCCCATAATTACAGTGAGGACCAATAGCCCGGCAGCCACTGGAAGGACAGAATGGGGCTGGATTTCCTTCAAAGCCACACTCCCAGAGAACTGTCATTTGAAGTGGCTGGTGGTTTTCAGAAACATCCCACTGCCAGGATGTCTTTATTTGTCCTAAGAGCTCACTTAATGCAAAAGTTTTTTCCTTAGGGTATTTGTCAAAAACATTTAAAGGCCATTATTCAAGTTGGTGCCTGTATGAGGTTGTACATAACATTTTGGGCAGACAATAGGCTAACCAAAAAGCTTTAAAAGAAAAACAGGAGAATGAGATGTCCGTAAGGGCTTTGAAAATTCCAACTGAATGATTCCTGGGAATCTGTGAGGCTACTGCCAAGTGTAGGGCTGCGTACATGTTCAGTAAAGACCTGGGAAGGCTCAAAGCTCTCACCTCTGACTGACCTTGAGGCTCTGGGCAAGCAGGAAGTGAAGGCTAAGGCAGAGATGTAAAGTGCCTGGCTGAGAGTTGAAGAGTAGCCCCAGACTACAAAATTATTTCAGAAAGCTCATTAAACACTGAACAACAATAACAAAGAGCAGCAACAACAGCAACAACAAATAGCGGGTATAGAATCTGATTTCCAGAGTTGTCACATTAGATCAGGGGTCCCCAACCCTGTGGGCCATGGACTAGGTCCATGGCCTAGTGAGGAACTGGGCCACACAGCAGTAGAAGCAGTGAGCAAGTAAGCAAAGCTTCATCTGTATTTACTATTCCCCATCACTCGCATTACTGCCTGAGCTTTGCCTGCTGTCAGATCAATGGTGGCATTAGATTCTCATAGGAGCACCAACCTTATTGTGAACTGAACGTGTGAGAGGTCTAGGCTGCATGCTCCTTATGAGAATCTGATGCCTGATGATCTAATGCACTTCCCCTGCAGTGTGCATCTGTCACTGTCTCCCATCATCCCCAGATGGGACCATCTAGTTGCAGGAAAACAGGCTCTGGGCTCCCACTGATTCTACTTTATGGTGAGGTGCATAATTATTATATATTACAATATAATAATAAAAATAAAGTACACAATAAATGTAATGTGCCTGTGCTGGGCGCCATTGCTCACGCTCGTAATCCCAGCACTTTGGGAGGCCGAGGCAGGTGGATCACCTGAGGTCAGGAGTTTGAGACCAGCCTGGCCAACATGATGAAACCCCGTCTCTACTAAAAAGACAAAACTTTTCCAGGTGTGGTGGCCAGTGCCTGTAATCCTAGTTACCTGGGAGGCTGAGGCAGGAGAATTGCTTGAACCCAGGAGGCAGAGATTGCAGTGAGCCTAGATTGCACCACTGTACTCTAGCCTGGGTGACAAGAGTGAGATTTTGTCTCAAAAAATAATAAATAAATAAATAAATAAATAAATGTAATGTGCTTAAATCATTCCAAAACCATCTCCCCTACACCCCTAGTCCATGAAAAAATTGTCTTCCATGAAACTGGTCCCTAGTGACAAAAAAGTTGTGATGAACTAATTTACACTCCCACCAACAGTGTATTAAGTCTTCCTGGCTGGGCACAGTGGTTCACACCTGTAATCCCAGCACTTTGGGAGGCTGGGGCGGGCAGATTACTGAGATCAGGAGTCGCCAAGGTCGAGACCAGCCTGGCCAATGTGGCAAAACCTAGTTTCTACTAAAAACACAAAAATTAGCTGGGCATGGTGGCATACACCTGTAATCCCAGCTACTCGGGAGTCTGAGGCAGAAGAATTGCTTGAACAAGGGAGGCAGAGGTTGCAGTGAGCCGAGATTGTTCCACTGCACCCCAGCCTGGGCGACTGATCTAGACTGCTTCTGAAAAAACAAAACAAACAAACAAAAAACAAACAAACCAGTGTATTTTCACTTGTGTCCCTGTGAAGAGGCCACCAAGCAGGCTTTGGGTGGGCAACAAGGCTGTTTATTTCACCTGGGTGCAGGCGGGCTGAGTCCAAAAAGAGAGTCAGTGAAGGGAGATAGGGGTGGGGCCTTTTTATAAGTTTTGCATAGGCAAAGGAAAATTACAGTAGAAGGGGGTTGTTCTCTGGCAGGCAGGGGTGGGGGTCACAAGGTGCTCAGTGGGGGAGCTTTTGAGCCAGGATGAGCCAGGATGAGCCATGAGAAGGAATTTCACAAGGTAGTGTCACCAGTTAAGGTAGGGACCATTTGCACTTCTTTTGTGGTAGAACATCATCAGTTAAGACAAGACCAGGCCATTTTCATTTCTTTTGTGATTCTTCACTTGCTTCAGGCCATCTGGGCGTATAAGTGCAGGTCACCCCGAATATGATGGCTTAGTTAGGGCTCAGAGGCGGCATACACCTGTAATCCCAGCTACTCGGGAGACTGAGACAGGAGAATTGCTTGAACATGGGAGGCAGAGGTTGCAGTGAGCCAAGATTGCACCACTACACCCCAGCCTGGGCGACACAGCAAGACTATGTCTGAAAAAACAAACAAAAAACAAACAAACAAACCAGTGCATAAGTGTTCATTTTTCTCCACAACCTCACCAGCATCTGTTATTTTTTTGTTCATCTGTTATTTTTCGTAATAGCCATTCTGACTGGTGTGAGATGGCATCTCATTGTGGTTTTGATTTGCATTTCTCTAATGATCAATGATGTTGACACTTTACTTATATGCTCGTTGGCCACATGTATGTTGTATTAGGGTTCACTAGAAGGACAGAACTTATAGGATATATGTATATATGAAAGGGAGGTTTTTAGGAGAATTTACTCACGCGATCACAAGGTGAAGTCCCATGATAGGCTGTCAGCAAGCTGAGGAGCAAGGAAGGCAGTGGAGAATCAGTCCGAGTCCCAAACCTCAACAGTAGGAAACTCACAGCACAGCCTTCAGTCTGCAGTGGCCAAAGACCCGAGAGACGCTGGCATAACACTGGTGTAAGTCCAAGAGTCCAAAAGCTGAAGAACTTGGAGTCTGATGTTCGAGGGCAGGAAGCATCTAGCATGGGAGAAACATGAAGGCTGGAAGACTCAGCAAGTCAAATCCTTCCATGTTCTTCTGCCTGCTTTATTCTTGCCACGCTGCCAGCTATTTAGATGGTGCCCACCCAGATTGAGGGTGGGTCTGCCTCCCCCAGTCCACTGACTCAAGTGTTAATCTCCTTTGGCAGCATCCTCACAGACACACCCAGGAAAAATCCTTTGCATCCTTCAATCCAATTAAGTTGACCCTGCATATTAACATCACATATGTCTTCTTTTGAAAAATGTTCATGTCCTTTGTTTACTTTTTAATGGGATTTTTTTTTCTTCTAAATTTGCATACATTCCTTATAGATGCTAGATATTAGACTTTTGTTAAATGGATACTTTGCAAAATTTTTCTCATGTTATGTTGTTGTCTGTTTATTCTGTTGATAGTTTCTTTCAATGTGCAGAAACTCTTAGTTTAATTAGATCTCATTTGTCAATTTTTGCTTTTGTTGCAATTGCTTTTGGTGTCTTTGTCATAAAATCTTGGCCTGTTCCTATGTCCAGAGTGGTATTGCTTAGGATGTCTTCCAGGGTTTGTTTGTTTGTTTGTTTTTAGAGACAGAGTTTTTTTCTGTCGCCCAGGCTGGAGTGCAGTGGTGTGATCTGGGCTCACTGCAACCTCTGCCTCCTGGGTTCAAGTGATTCTCCTTCCCCAGCCTCCTGAGTAGCTGGGATTACAGGCGCCCACCACCATGCCTGGCTAATTTTTTTGTATTTTTAGTAGAGATGGAGTTTCACCATGTTGACCAGGCTGGTCTTGAACTCCTGACCTCAGGTGATCCACCTGCCTCAGCCTCCCAAAGTGCTGGGAATACAAGCATGAGCCACCGTTCCCAGCCATCTTCCTGAGTTTTCACATTTAAGTCTTCAATCCATCCCTCTTTCTTTTCTTTCTTTCTTCTTGTCTTTCTGGATTGGGGTTTTTAGTGTATCTTTCGTTCTTGTTCTTCTTTCTTTACTTCTTCCTTCATCCTCCTTCCTTCCTTCTTAATATGCTTGCTTCCTTCCTTCCTCACCTCCTTCTTTCTTTCTTTCTTTCTTCTTTCTTTCTTTTTCTTTCTTTCTTTCTTTCTTCTTTCCTTTCTTTCTTCTTCTTCTCCTCTCTTTTCTTTTCTTTCTTTTTCTCTTTTCTTTTTTTTCATTGTTTGTTGTTGTGATGGAGTCCACTCTGTCACCAGCTGGCAGTGGTGGCTCGATCTCGAGCCACGCCAACTCTGCCGCCTAAGGTCATTTTTCCTGGCTCTAAGCCTCCCGAGTAGCTGGACTAGCAGGTGCACAACCATGCCTAGCTAATTTGGTATTTTAGTAGAGACTGGGGTTTCACCATGTTTCCCAGGCTGGTCTTGAACTCCTAACTTCAGGTGATCTGCCTGCTTGGGCTTCCCAAAGTGCTGGGATTACAGGCATGAGCCACCGCATCAGGCCAAGACTTTAATACATCTTGAGTTAATTTTTGTATACGGTGAAAAAAAGGGTTCGGCTTCAATCTCCTGCATATGGCTAGCCAGTTATCCCAGCACCATTTATTGAATAGGGAGTTCTTTCTCCATTGCTTGTTTTTGTCAGCTTTACAAAGATCAAATAGTTGTAGGTATGTGGGCTTATTTCTGGACTCTCTATTCTGTTCCATTGGTGTCTGTTTTTGTACCAGTATCATACTGTTTTAGGTACTGGAGTCCTATAGTATAGTTTGAAGTAGGGTAGCATAGTATCTCCAGGTTTGTTGTTTTTGCTTAGGATTGCCTTTTCTATTCAAGCTCTTCTTTTTGTTCCATGTGAATTTTAAGATAATTTTCTTCTAGTTCTGTGAAGTATGTCATTGGTAGTTTAATAGGAATAGCATCAAAGTTATAGTTACTTTGGGCAGTATGACCATTTTAACAATATTGATTTTTCCTATCCTTGAGCATGTGAGCATGGATTTTTTTTCCATTTGTTTGTGTCATCTCTGATTTCTTTTTCTTTTTTTCTTTTTTCTTTTGGAGACAGCATCTCGCTCTGTCACCCAGGCTGGAGTGCAGTAGTGCAATCCTGGCTCACTGCAGGCTCTGCCTCCTGGGTTCACACCATTCTCCTGCCTCAGCCTCCGAGTAGCTGGGACTATAGGCACCTGCCACTATGCCCAGCTAATTTTTTGTATTTTTAGTGGAGATGGGGTTCCACTGTGTTAGCCAGGATGGTCTAGATCTCCTGACCTCATGATCCGCCTACCTTGGCCTCCCAAAGTGCTGGGATTACAGGTGTGAGCCACCACGCCTGGCCTGTCATCTATGATTTCTTTGAGCAGTGTTTTGTAGCTCTCACTGTAGAGATCTTTAACTTCCCTGGTTAACAGTATTCCTAGGTATTTTATTCTTTTTGTGGCAATTGTGAATGGGATTGCATTCTTGATTTGGCTCTTGACTTCACTGTTGTTGGTGTATAGGAAAGTTAGTGATTTTTGTACATTGATTTTGTATCCTGAGCCTGCTAAATGTATCAGTGTAAAGAGCTTTTGGGCCGAATCTGGGTGCTCCTGTTTTGGGTGCATAAATATTAATATTTAGAATAGTTAAGTTTTCTTGTTCAATTGAACACTTCACCATTATGTAATGCCCTTCTTTGTGTTTTTTGATCTTTGTTGGTTTGTAAAGTTTGTTTTGTCTGAAATTAGCATTGCAACCCCTGATTTTTTTCCATTTTCCATTTGCTTGGTAGATTTTTCTCCATCCATTTGTTTTGATCCTATGAGTGTCATCATGTGTGAGATGAGTCTCTTGAAGACAGCATACCAATGAGTCTTAATTCTTTATCCAGATTGCCATGGTGTGCCTTTTAATTGGGGCATTTAGCCATTTACATTCAAGGTTAGTATAGATATATGTGAATTTGATCTTGTCATCATGATGTTAGCTGGTAATTACGCAGTCTTGTTTGTGTGGTTGCTTTATAGTATCACGGGTCTGCATACTTCAGTATGTTTTTGCAGTGGCTGGTATGGTCTTTCCCTTTCATATTTAGTGCTTCCTTCAGGAGCTTTTGTAAGGCAGGTCTTGTTATAACAAATTCTCTCAGCATTTGCTTGTCTGAAAAGGATCTTATTCCTCATTCACTTATGGAGCTTAATTTGGCTGGATATGAAATTCTTGGTTGGAATTTCTTTTTATTAAGAATGTTGAAGATAGGCTGCCAATCTCTCCTGGCTTGTAGAGGTTCTACTGAGAGGTCCACTGTCAGCCTGATGGGGTTCCTTTTGTAAGTGACCTGACCTTTCTCTCTAGCTGCCTTTAACATTTCTTTGTTTTCATTTTGACCTTGGAGAATCTAATGAGTATGCATCTTGGGGATGATTTTCTTGTGAAGTATCTCACTAGGGTTCTCTGCATTTCCTGAACTTGAATGTCAGTCTCTCTAGCTAGGTCAGAGAAGTTCTCATAAATGATATCCTGGAATATATTTCCCAAGTTGCTCATACTCTCTCCATCTCTTTCAGGGACACCAATGAGTCATAGATCTGGTCTCTTTACATAATTCTTTATTTCTCAGAGGTTTTGTTCCTTCTTTTTTATTTTTTCTCTTCATTGTTGTCTGCCTGTCTTCTTTCAAAAAGCCAGTCTTCAACCCCTGAGAAACTTTCTTCAACTTGGTCTATTCTGCTATTAATGAAATTCTTGTAGTGTGTTTTTTAGCTCTATCAAGTTGGTTACACTGTTTTCTGTACTGGCTATTTTGTCTGTTGGCTCCTGCATTGTTTTATCATGATTCTTAACTTCCTTAGATTGGTTTTCAACATACTTCTGCATCTTGATGATCTTCATTCCTATCCATATTCTGAATTCTATTTCTGTCATTTCAGCCATCTCAGCCTGGTTCAGACCCCTTGCTGGAGAGGTGATGTGGCCGTTTGGAGGAAAGAAGTCACTCTGGTGTTTTGAGTTGTGAGAGTTCTTGCACTGGTTCTTTTTTATTTTTGCAGGGTTATGTTCCTTCAATCTTTGAAGTTGCTGACCTTTGGATGGGTTTTTTTCCTTTTATCCTATTTGATGACCTTGAGGGTTTCACTGTGTATAAGGTGGATTCAGTCAACTGGCTTCATTTCTGGAAGATTTTAGAGGGCCGGCACTCAGCTCCCAACTCCTGGAGTACGTGTGTAGTCCTGGAGGACTTGTATCAAGCCCCAACTTTGTTCTGTCTCCTCGAGGTTAAGAATCCACTGCACTGGGTGAGCCAAGATGCTCTCAGACGGCTGGTCACTACACTCTAATGGGTGGTGTCAGCCAAAGCATTTAGTAGTACAGAGACAGTGGAATCCATCCTCATTTGCATGTGCCAGCAGCAGTGGCAGCAGCAGCATGGCTGCAGTAGGGTGCTAGTGGGTGCTGGTATGCCTGCTTCTGTGTCAGCATTTACCACAGCCACAAAGGGAACACAGCTTGCATGGTGGGGGCCCCTGCTGGTGACTGTGCCTGTGGTTGCACCAGTAGTGGTGTTGACATGGGAGCAGGGTGCTGGGGAGGGTCAGCATTGGGGAGAGTCTGCTGTTCTTTGTGCCTAGTTTCACTTGGGGCAGTGCTGGCAAATGGGTAGGGCACTGGCAGGGGCAGGGTTGCGGCTGGCTGGCTCTGTGCCCACCAAGGCTCTTACTATTGGTGGTCAGAGGGGAGAGTGGAGCAGACTGTGCTCCTGCTGCAGCAGTTTCAGGGCAGGGTGTACACATACACACAGACTGGGAGGACAAGATAAGCAAAACCTGCTCATGTGTGCACGTGCTGGCAAAGTCATATGAGGTGTTTCCATGGGCCCGGGGGAAGATGCAATGTGGAAGGAGTGTGCGGGCTGGTGTGTGGCCCTGGGGGCTGCCCCGGGGGAGCCCTTTGCATTTCAGGCATGGTCCACCAGCACTGGAGCCATGATGTGGGCCCCTAGAGTGCTCAAGGCTTCCCTGCAATCAGGCATGGCCAGGCTGGGCCCTGAGAGAAGCCAGCCAACCAAGGAGTGCTCAGGTAGGAGCAGCCCTGCCCTGATGAGTAAGACTGCCCTGCAAAGTTCAGGCCCAACGGTTCCCCTAGGTTGAAACTCTCCTATGGGAGCAAGTTGAGTCTAGGGGTGTGGCTGTCCCTGGCTGTGCTCCACTACAGCTGCTCCCACACCAAACACTCTGGGTTCATCAGCTGGCTGCTGCCCTGGCTGCTTCTCCAAGCCTATCTCCCTTGCAACTCCATTGTACGTGATGGTCAAAGGATCTCCTGCCAGGATTCCAGAGGCTGGACGTAAGAAGCATTGCTCCTTACCAGTTCGACTCACCCTTTCCCTCAGTCACTGGGGGCCAGGAATGAGTTCTGGGGTGCAGTAGCCCCATGCAGGCCTCCCAGCTTCCTCCCCCTTTAGCCTAGCTTCTGTGTCTTCCCTCCATCCACTCTCAGTGCTTTCCCTCTGAAGATCCGTTAGGACTGCACCAGTCAAATCAGTCTCTCGGTGGCAGCTGTTGCACCTGGCTGCATCTAGTTGGCCATCTTAACATGTATATTTCCATAACTGATTTTCGTGTGTTGATTTTGTACCCTGCAATTTTGCTGAATTAAAATTAGCTCTAGTAGGTTATTTGTTTGGTTTTTTTGAGATAGAGTCTGGCTCTGTTAACCAGGCTGGAGTACAGTGGTGCAATCTTTGGCTCACTATAACCTCCACCTCCTGGCTCAAGTGATCTTCCTACCTCAGCCTTCTGCGTATTTGGGACTACAGGCGTGAGCCACCACACCTTGCTAGTTTTTGTACTTTTTGTAGAGATGGGGTTTTGCCATGTTGCCCAGGCTGGTCTTGAACTCCTGGGCTCAAGCAACCTGCCTGCGTTAACATCCGAGTGTTGGGATTATAGATGTGAGCCACCATGTCTGGCTAGTAGGTTCATGTATGTGTATGTGTGTGTCTGTGTATTCTGTGGAATTTTCTAAATATAGAATCCTGTCATCCGACAAGTTTCACTTGTTCCTTTCCAATTTAGATGCTTTTATATATTTTTCTTAATTTTCTTGTCTAGGACTTCCAGTACAATGTTGACTAGCAGTGATGAAAGAATCCTTGTTTCGTTCCTGTGCTTAAGGGGAACGCTTTCCATTTATCACCAATGAGTATGTTGGCTATGGATTTTTTCATAAATGCTCTTTATTATTTATGAGAAGTTCCTTCTATACCTAGCTGTATGGTTTTGTTATGAAAGGGTGTTGAATTTTGTCAACTACTTTCTCTGCATCTGTTGAGATGATAATATGTTTTCCCCCTTCGTTTCACTAATGGGGTGCATTACATGGATTGATCTCTTAGGCTGAACTCCTCTTGCATTCCTGGGATTAGTCCCACCTGGTCATGGTGTGTAGCACTTTCAGTGAGCTGCTGGCTTTGGTTTGCTAGTATTTCATCAGTATTTTTGTGTCTATATTCATAAAGGATATTGTATGGGTGTGTGTAGTTTTGTTTTTTCTTTTTTCCTTTTTTTTTTTTGAGACGGGTTTAGCTCTTGTTGCCTAGGCTGGAGTGCAATGGTGCAGTCTTGGCTCCCTGCAACCTCTGCCTTTCAGGTTTAAGTGATTCCCCTGCCTCAGCCTCCTGAGTAGCTGGGATTACAGGCACCTGCCACCAGGCCTGGCTAATTTTTGTATGTTTAGTAGAGACGGGGTTTCACCATGTTGGCCAGGCTGGTCTCGAACTCCTGAACTCGTGATCAGCCCACCTCGGCCTCCCAAAGTGCTGAGATTACAGGTGTGAGCCACCGTGCCCGGCATGCTATTTCTTAAAAAAAATCTTTATAGGCCAGGCACAGTGGCTCACACCTGTAATCCTAGCACTTTGGGAAGCCAAGGTGGGCGGATTGCTTGAGACTGGGAGTTCAAGACTGGCCTGGGCAACATGGCAAGACCTTGTCTCTCCAAAAATACAAATCAGCTGTGCTTGGTGGTGGTATATGCCTATAGTCCCAGCTACTTGAGAGGCTGAAGGGGAAGGATAGCTTGAGCCTAGGAGGTAAAGGCTGCATTTAGCCATGAGCCGTGAGATCACACCAGTGCACTCCAGCCTGGACATCTGAGCGAGACCGTCCCAAAAGAAAGAAAGAAAAAAAAAGACAGGGATATATCTGCATGACTATGGATTAGGCAATAGTTTCTTACATACAACCTAAAGCACACCAACCAAAAGAAAAATTAATTATGCTTTCTCAAGATTAAAAAGGAGACTGTCAAGAAAACACAAAGACAACTAACTGAGAGGGAATATTTGCAAATTATATACATGATAAAGGTCAATTACCTAGAAGATATATATTTCAAAAATTCGTTTAGAGATAGCGTCTTCCTATGTTGCCTAGGCTAGTGTTGAACTTCCGGGCTCAAGTGATCCTCCTGCCTCAGCCTTCTGAGTAGCTGGGACCATAGGCTTATACCACCACAACTGGATGTGGAATATGTAAAGAACACTTACCACTCAATAATACGGACAAAACCCAATTTAAAAATGAGCAAAGGCTTTAAATAGAATAAAAATGAGACATTGAAGACTGCTGAAAGTGGTTGCCTCTGGGCAGTGGAAAATGGTGAGGCAGGTGGTGTCTGGATTGGAGGGGACGAGCTATTGTGAATAAACCTTGTATCACTATTTGGCTCTCTGGATCACAGTTCACAACAAGGGACGAATTTGCTCCACAGGGCACATTTGGCAATCTGAATATATTTGTCATTGTTATAACTGAGGGGTCTTCCTGACATCTAATGTGTAGAGGCCAGAGATATTGCTAAACATCCTACAAGGCAGACAGAGCCTAAAAGGCAGACATAGCCTAAAATGTCAATAGTGCTGAGGTGAAAAACTGTCTAAAGTATGTTTGAGGCTGGGTGCGGTGGCTCATGCCTTTAATACCAACACTTTGGGAGACTGAGGCAAGTGGATCACCAGAGGTCAGGAGTTTGAGAGCAGACTGGCCAACATGGTGAAACCCCATCTCTACTAATACAAAAATTTGCTGGGCATGGTGGCGCATGCCTGTAATCCCAGCTACTCCAGAGGCAGAGGCAGGAGAATCGTTTGAACCTGGAAGGAGGAGGTTGCAGTAAGCCAACATTGTACCCCCACACTGCAGCCTGGGTGACAGACTGAGATTTCATCTCAGAATAAGTAAATAAATGAAGTATGTTTGATAAAAATACAAACGGAAGTCAGTAAAAGTTATTTGTTAAAAATATTTAAAAAATCATAAAAATAGTATTTTGTACAATATCTACAGACATGGTTTTCTTCATGTGCCATGCTTTGACTACCTTAACAGCAGGGCTGGGAAAGCCTGTCAGCGATGTTCAGTGAATATGGAATTTACTTGCTTGTGAGTTAACATGCCAGGCTAACAGCTATTGACATTATTCAATAAAATACAAAAGAATTCGAGAATAAAGACTATGTTCTCAGGGATCATCTCTATAGTTTGTTACTAGGGAAGTTTCTCAGAACGTGTAGAGCACCAAACAAAAACAAACAAACAAAACAACAACAAAAAAAACTAACAAAAAAAAAAAAATCAAAGAATTCAAGAATAAAATCTGGGCAGCTCACAATAAAGTGGAAGGAAATATTAGATGGGTAGTCGCTATAAGAATTTCAGAAATCCAATTGCAGTATTATAACTTATGAAAAGAGAAACTACCACATGTAAAAACACAGAAAAGAAACGTAAGTTTTGGAAAACGTAGACTTTTAATAACTGCTTTTATCACCAGGTTAAGCCATGCAGTTACAAAGTAGTCAGACATTTCTGAAAGGATGTTATAGTTAAAAAAAAAAAAAAAAAGGCTCATTCTTACACATATTATTATATCTAGCACTTCATGGGGACACTACTGCTCAAAAGCCCTGGCCAAATAACTCCCAAATCAAACACTCAACCCAAGGTTGTTTTCAGCCCACTGTTAGTGACGCTGGGTGCAGAATGGAAAGCCTCTAAAATGAGAGGACACAAAGTCAGGTGAGTAGGGACCATTGGAAATGCTCAGAGCCAGCCAGACTCCAGACAGGGAGCCCAAGTGGTTTTTTTTCTGTGACACTCTACTTGAATTACCGTTTTATTAGTCAACCATAGATCTTCAAAAGAGAACAATTAGTAACATGATAAAAAGGTTACTGCATTCTTTGGACTATGTGTCATAATTATACTTAGCAAATTCTGACAGTTTTAACAAAAATAGCCTCCACCACTTTGCAGGTATGAAGATAACTGAATTATCCACAGGGCTTTTAATGTTTGCTGGACAATACATGACTGATAAGCTATAAATGACACTGTTTTATGATATAAAAATACTAGTTTTTTTCATTTATTATTTTTATAGGCATTCACTGTTTGAGTCAAGGTTAGGCTTGTTAAGTGATTAAAGGCAATTTTATTACAGCAGCATGTACTTACTTTATTCTAAAAGAATAGAATTCATAAACAGAAATAGCTTTTATATTTGTTTGCAACCTGCAAAATTGAGTTATTTTGCTGACATAAAATACTAAGAACTCACTTGAGGACCATGCCACCTTCTGAAAAGGCCACACACCTACTTCTTAAATGTGTTAAAGTTACAGCGTGTCCCAGACTCGTCCAGAGCAAAATAAGCAAGCAACTGACTGCTCTTGACTGTCCCTTCCCCAGCAATAGCACTGATTGTGTTGGGAAAAGCCACAGAGCAAGGCTGCACAGCCAGATGGAGGAGACTTTTTATTTAAAGGCAAAATACCAAAATGGCTGTCTGGTGTAGGTGATTTCTACTTTCACACTCAGCTTGTACATGATCCCCTAACCTTAACTTCTTTCTCCTTCGGGGCTGATTTGGATTGACTTGTTGAGAATGGTATCCATTATTACTGAGTCAGGAGAGAAAGGGATTTCTGTGGTTACATGTAAACTTGTGATAGCTCTGCAGAAGTTACAGGTGAAGAGGGTAGTGAGGAAGTCAGCCACGATCCATCTATGTGAAGGTCACACCAGCTTCATTGTACACTTTGAAGACTTTCTCAATGGCATTGACATAGGCAGCTGTTCTCAGGTCCAATCCCAGGTTATACTTCATGGCTGTGCGCATAATTTGCTGAAAAGAAAGAGAAAATGCAGTGAAGATGATCCTGACTCAAGTGGCCAGGCCATAACCACACAAGGCCCAGACAGGCCTGGTCCAAGTTACCTTCTCAGTGTTTCAAGGCAGGACTTGGGCAGCCAAAGACAAACCACTGTAGCAGCAGAACCACTAGGCAGGAGGGCCTGATTCTCTGGACTTAACAATGGGGTGGCTGGGTGCAGTGGCTCACGCCTGTAATCCCAGCACTTTGGGAGGCTGAGATGGGCAGATCACTTGAGGTCAGGAGTTCAAGACCAGACTTGCCAACATGGTGAAACCCTGTCTCCACTAAAAATACAAAAATGAGGCTGGGGTGCGGTGCCTCACACCTGTAATCCCAGCACGTCGGGAGGCCAAGGCGGGTGGATCACTTGAGGTCAGGAGTTCGAGACCACCCTGACCAACATGGTGAAACCACATCTCTACTAAAAATAGAGCGCAGGGGTGGGCACCTGTAATCCCAGCTACTTGGGAGACCGAGGAAGGAGAATTGCTTGAACCCAGGAGGCGGTGGTTGCAGTGAGTAGAGATCGCACCACTGCACTCCCAGTGGGAGACAGAGCAAGACTCCATGTCAAAAAACAAAACAAAAACAAAAATTAGTTGGGCGTTGTGGCTCACACCCGTAATCACAGCTACTCGGGAGGCTGAGGGACAAGAATTGCTCGAACTCAGGAGGCAGAGGGTACAGTGAGCTGAAATTGCGCTACTGCACTCTAGCCTGAGCAACAGGGCGAGACTCCATCTCAAAAACCCAAAAAAAGAAGGGAGTGATGAAAATGTTCTAGAATTATAAAGTGGTGATGGCTCGAATATACAATAAAAGATGCCGAATTTTATACTTTGAAAGGATGAATTTATAGGACATAAACCCTATCTCAATAAAAAATTAACAAGAAAAACAACAGCACTAAGAAGCACCACCTTCTTCATCAATATCTGCCTATGCTATTTCATCATAAATCCAAGCAGACAGAATCTGAACCCAAGAAGAAATTAGGAAAACGGTACTCACACTGTGGTTCAGGCCTTAAAGTAGGGATCAAGCAGTCAAAACAACTTGTACTTACACCAAATTCTACAGTAAGGTAGCCTCCTGTAGCTGTAACATAGTGGCGCACTGAGCTACAACCCAGTTTGGCTAACTACTCGATACTGGGCTAGCTGCCAACGTCATCACCTCCTAAGTCAGCCTTATTATTTCTCTCCAAAGCCTCATAAACATATTTGAAGACTCTAAAAAAACTTCTCATCATCTGAGACTGAAAAAGCACGTGTTTTGCTACACAGAAATGAGGAGCATTGAACAGACTGCTATTTTCTATCAGCACACACAGTCTGGCGACTGAGATAACACGATTGAGTTGCACTTCATGTGACTAGCAGGAAGGCAAACAGCATCTGCACACATACCCTGGCAGATCGCTCCATTGTGTACGCCAAGCCAGAATGCACGATGTCTTTCTCAGATGCACCCTATTAGGGAAAAAGAACAGGTGTTTAACAAAACCACAAAGACCTGCTTTGTGTCCCTGTATAAGATGACAAAGGATTCTTAAGTCCAGACAGAATTTTTTGTCTTTCAGCAAAGATATGTCATTTCTGTACAGTATCAAAGATACAGTATCTTGATACTCAAGTAACAATTTATTTTTATTATATTTGACAGCAAACAAATACTCATGAAATAAGATTACGGTACAACAATGAAGACAGTTTTTGGACTTAAGAGACATGGGGGCATGGAGTGAGATGAGCACCCT
Organism: Rhinopithecus roxellana; assembly: GCF_007565055.1. Lineage (NCBI taxonomy): Eukaryota > Metazoa > Chordata > Mammalia > Primates > Cercopithecidae > Rhinopithecus > Rhinopithecus roxellana. The sequence goes on along the minus strand of NC_044559.1, from coordinate 55,172,279 downwards.
CCACTCATGGAGACGCAGATGCACTGAGCAATGTGTTACGCTGTTCGTGCCACGGTGCGTTCACCTCGGCTCCCCAGAGAACAGGGACACCACCCAGAACACAGAAAGGAATCTGATGAAACCCCAAAGCGGCTTTGGGGTAGAATTCTGCCTGTGTATTCAGTACTGCCAGCAACTTTTAAAGCTGTATAGATCTTAGCAGTTTCTTAATTTTACTGAACAGGAAACTAAGGACCAGAGAAGCTGGTCAACGTTACAGATAGCTATTTTTAGAGTTAGGATATGATCCAGGGACTTCACCATCAAGTCAGCTTCTCTCTTCCCTAATTTGTTTCTTGAAATGCTTTTTAAAAAATTAAGGATAATTAACTCACTACCACTCTTAAGGTAACCCAGCTACCAGGAGCTGGGTAGATGTGGAAGCTCCCAGGCTGCCTCAGTTTTATCTGTGAACAGATAGCAGGTCATGAGCTGGAGTGCAGGGCAGTGAGAAGAGGAGAAAATATGATATAATCGCTCAGGAGATGGGCAGAATGAATGCAACACAGAAAAGCAGTATGACTGCTGGGCAGCTCTGAGCACGTACTTCAGGTTAGTGGTCAGGGCGTGAACTGCCAGCAGGCCTCCTACAGGGTAGAGGCATGGAAGAGACTGCTGGGATTTAATCAGCGCTTAGGTGTTAACAAGGGCGTATGATGAAGGAAACAAGACCGGGGAGTGACTGTAATGATGGAGCATGGAATTTAAGTTAGATAAGGAGGGAAGTGAGGGTGCTGGGGGATGAGGGACAGTGGAAACATGGCAGGGTCATGATGTGGGTCCTGATAGAGCCAAACAGGGACAGGGGGAACTAAGAGAGAGAGAGGTGGAGAACACTTTCTTTTTTTTAACTGACAAGGCATATGCTGGGCAATGGGGTGACCAAAGAGAGTGGTGAACAGCCCTCTGACAGCAGCAGTAGCAGCACAAGCCCTTCCAATGCACTACTAGCCACTTGGGATGGATGTTATGTATGAAACAGTGGCACACAGGAGACTTTCAGAGACAGCCACAGAACTGCAGTGACACTTAGGCAGGGAAGGGATTGGTGTATTCCAGATGGAAGGACCAGAACAAAGACATCACTGTAGGAAAAAGGAAGGCTTACTTAGGGGAATGGTTAGTACCTAGAATGGCTAAAGCATTTTTTCTTTCTTTAAAACAAAACCTTTAACTTTTTCCCATGTTGCAATACAGTCTCAGAACGGTTTTCTATCACTGAATATTTCATAAGAAGATATATGATAACTTAGCCATTGTAATATATTCTTAAACTATGACTATTTCCTAAGATGTATTATAAGATATAACTCAGTCATTTCCCTGCCCTTGAACTTTAAATAAAACCAAATTTAAAAACTGTCTACACTGTTTCTTTTTTTTCTTTTGAGATGGAGTTTCGCTGTTGTTGCCCAGTCTGGAGTGCAGTGGCACGATCTTGGCTCATTGCAACCTCTGCCTACCAGGTTCAAGCAATTCTCCTGCCTCAGCCTCCCAAGTAGCTGGGACTACAAGCACGCCACCATGGCCGGCTAATTTTTTGTATTTTTAGTAAAGACGGAGTTTCGCCATGTTGGCCAGGCTGGTCTTGAACTCCTGACCTCAGGTGATCCGCCCGCCTTGGCCTCCCAAAGTGCTGGGATTAGAGGCGTGAGCCACCGTGCCCGGCCTACACATAGTTTCAGTAACATCACCGTGCATGGAGTGGTTCCTCCTCTTTTGAATTATTTTCTTAGGATAAATTCCCAGAGGGGAGATTATCATAGCACCAAAGGGCAGGAACACATTAATAACTTCACATTTTCCAAAGAGCTGCACCGATCTGCACTGTCACTAGAATAAAGGTACAACTGTTTCACCACATACATGGTGTGGTACAACTGTGGGGTGAGCACACTCACCGATATCCTGTCTTGGAACTCTGCCGTGGGTACAATGGGAATAGTTCCACCATGCTTTCCAAATTTTCTTTCTAAACTCTCTTGAACAGACACTATAGAAAAAACAAAAAAACAAGAGATCAAGATATTGCTAACAGAAAAAAAAAAAAAAAAAAGTAGAATCAAAAGTAGTCCCAAACTATAACCGTAACCCAAAAACTTATACAGAGTTTTAAAGACATAAAAGGGTCAATCATTTAAAACTCAGTCAAGAAGGAATAAAACACATCGCCAATTTCCTACATAAATGTGGATTTAGGTCACTGCTGTGTTTCCATAACACCCATTACCAGGGTTTTTCCTTGGCTCTATTAAAAAGAAAATGCTGGGGGAAAAAGAAAAGGAAACAGACGGAACACTTCACCCAGATTCTCACAGTGGGCTGAGGAGAGAAGCTCAGCAGGAGGTCTTGGTCTCATTTCAGCTTGATGAGAAATTCTACTCTTAACTGTGGAGCTTACTCTAGTCAAAGAAAAACAAGTATTCTCATCAGGAGTCTCAAAAACAATTCTTGACACTAGATACGCCTTTACTAAGAGCAACCAGAGACAGAAATGAGTATTGACAGTGGGGTGTTAAAATCACACTTAAATAAATATTATTGGCTGGGCATGGTGGCTCATGCCTGTAATCCCAGCACTTTGGGAGGCTGAGGCAGGCAGATCACGAGGTCAGGAGATCAAGGCTATCCTGGCCAACATGGTGACACCCTGTCTCTACTAAAAATACAAAAATTAGCCGGACATGGCGGCGAGTGCCTGTAATCCCAGCTACTTGGGAGGGTGAGGCAGGAGAATTGCTTGAACCTGGGAGGTGGAGGCTGCAGTAAGCCGAGTTCGCGCCACTGCAATCCAGCCTGGGTGACAGAGCGAGACTCCCTCTTAACGAAAGAAAAAAAAAAAGTAAATTATATTCTGTGAATATTACATCACAGAATAAAAATCTGGATATAAGTATATGGGAGAGTTAATATCCAGAAAGACACTGCGCATTTTTAGTCTGAGTTTCATGAGACAAAATATTATTTTCTTTTCTGAGACTCAATTCTTTCCCAAAGGGATAAGTTCTCTTAAGTGGACCTTTTTACAGCCTTTTAGCTGGCTCAAAAGATGAGTTTTGGAGAACAAGATTATTGACACTCACTGAGCAAGTGGTAGTTAGAATCCCTTTCATATTTGAAGGTCAAACGGCCATAGCTGACATGATTTAGATTCTTCAGCCACTCAAAGTAAGATACTGTCACTCCTCCAGCATTCAAGTAGAGATCCTATACACAAAAATAAGACACCAAAGAAATTAGAAGTTGATGGTTTTAGTAAAAGCTTAAAATGAACCTAAGACCTTAATTTCAATACCAAGGTAGACTGAACTTCAACTATCACAAATATATTTTAGCTAGTATCAGGAATTTCACACTTAATTTAACACACCTCCCCACCCCACCCAATTCCATCTAATGCTTTTTCTATTTGGGGGAAAAAAATCATTTTTTTGGCTTATTAATCAATGAATGTTAATAGTCTTTGGTTAGAGCCTCTTCTCTACCAGAAGTTTTCAGACTAAATGGCTTGCCCACCAAACAACTGGAATGGACCGTCCACAGGGCCTCTCAGAAGACAGGATTCTTTCTCCTATTACCTAAGGGTAGCCCATTTCAGTTACATTGAATGTCTTACGTAACTTTCAGCAAAGGGGGTTCTTTAAAATGCATTCCAAGCCCACACTAATTTCTAATAACTTTTTGGTGTAGACTCACGCTTACCTGCCAAAAAATCTGAGCATGTGTGCCTCATATTAGTTTTCTGAGTAAAGCCAGAAGGGGCACTTGAAATGCATAAGGTTAGGAATCATACAGAAAATCTTAGAACTTAAGTTAGAATAGTGTTTCTAACACAGTATATACACTTATATAACCAGACTCTTAGAAGGCTAAAGACATTCAGTAAAGAGCCTGAAATTGGAATAAATGTTTAGATCACAGTGAAAAGTGACAGGCTTAGAATTAACCATGCTTCTACTATATTTTCTGAAAAGTGAAATAAAGATGAATTCACTAGAGCTTGGGAGACTAATAATTCCTCTCTTCCTCCAAATTCCTTGCAAAAGACAATTTGATTCTAAGTACATACAAAGCCTAATCAACATAGATGACCTACTGGAATAACCATAATGTTTCTCTCCAGGAAGATCTTGTCCGCTTCTGGAGTTGTTGGCCCATTGGCCCCTTCAGCAATGATCTGCAAGAGAGTCAGGAACATAGAGAAATGCCAACAACACCGTCAAATCCCCTCCACTGAGGGCAAGAGATGTGCATATATGAACATGTGTTCGTATGTGGGGGGAAGTTTCAGTTAAAATTAAATAGAGGTTATTTTGCTCTGCAAAGTGTATAAAACTACCTTTTACTTTTCTATTTATCTAGGTTTTTTAATTTTTTTATAGGAGTGTCAGGCAGATGCGTTTTCTTGGTAATGGTTGTATAACTCTGTGCAGGGAGCTAAAAGCCATTAAATTATTTACTTTAAACGGGAGAACTGTATGGTATGTACAACATATGCCAATAAAGCTGCTAAAAAGAAAGAGAAAACTCAATCAGACTCTTCTATGACCCCCTGACGTCATTCACATTGATAATGTTGGTTCCGGTTTCTATAATGTTGTCACCTTGGCTTTGACTCTGGGCGCGTTGGATTTGGTCAACTGCTTCTCACTGGCAGCTGGGATCAGTATGTCACAGTCGGCCTCCAAGATGCTTCCTTCATAGGGCTTTGCCTTGGGGAAGCCCAGAATGGACCCATGTTGCTGCCATTGATTGAAAATCACAATTAATAGCTGCACCAGAGTTTAAATGTTTATATTTAGTGTCTATGCCATAAAAATGTATTAATACCAATTTGAAGTCTTCCAGTTCCTTTGGGTCAATACCATCTGGATTCCATATACTCCCATCAGACTCACCAACAGCAATACATTTAGCACCAAAACGATGTAAATATCTCATAGAGTGTAGGCCCACGTTACCAAATCCCTGTGAAGAACAATTATCCATGACACAAAAATTCAAGTCCTGGTATAGACAGCAAGAGTCATATTTTGACCAATGTAAATCCACATTCTGTTCATTTAGAAGCAATTCTCAAAATTCTTTTGCCAAAAGAAACAATGTACTAACTGGTTTCTCTTCAACAATGAAATTCTCTGTTTAAGAACGTGACAACCAGGCATGGTGGCTCATGCTTGTAATTCCAGCACTTTGGGAGGCTGAGGCAGGTGGATCACTTGGGGTCAGGAGTTCGAGACCAGCCATGGCCAACATGGTGAAACCTGTCTCTACTAAAAATACAAAAAGTAGTCAGGCGTGGTGGTCTGTCCCTGTAATCCCAGCTACTTGGGAGAATGAGGCAGGAGAATCACTTGAACCTGGGAGGTGGAGGTGGCAGTGAGCCAAGATTGCATCACTGCACTCCAGCCTGGGCGACAGAGTGAGACTCTATCTCAATCAATCAATCAATGGCAGTGGTGTTAAGTACACCACCAGGTCCTCAGTCCTTGATGATCAGATGTCGTATGTTGTGAAAAAGGATGTCACTAATTTGGACAAATACAACTTTTTTTTTTTTTTAGAGACCGAGTCTCATTCTGTGACACAGGCTGGAGTGCAATGGCACAATCTTGCCTCAATGCAGCCTCCGCCTCCCAGGTTCAAGTGATTCTCCTGCCTTAGTCTCCCAAGTAGTTGGGATTACAGGCGCCGCCATCATGCCCGGTTAATTTTTCTTTTTCTTTTTTTTTTTTGAGATGGAGTCTTGCTCTGTCACCCAGGCTGGAGTGCAGTGGCGTGATCTGGGTTCACTGCAAGCTCCGCCTCCCGGGTTCAAGCGACTCTCCTGCCTCAGACTCCCGAGTAGCTGTGACTACAGGCGCATACCACCATGCCCGGCTAATTTTCCTATTTTTAGTGGAGATGGGGTTTCACCATGTTGGTAAGGATGGTTTCCATCTCTTGACCTCACGATCTGCCCACATCGGCCTTCCAAAATACTGGGATTACAGGCATGAGCCACTGCACCTGACTGAATTTTTCTACTTTTAGTAGAGATAGGGTTTCACCATGTTGGCCAGGCTGGTCTCGAACTCCTGGCCTCAACTGATCAATCTGCCTTGGCCTCCCAAAGTGCTGGGATTATAGGCATGAGCCACTGTGCCCAGTCACAACTTCTATTTTAAAGCAATTTCAACTTAATTAAGATTCTCCTAAGTAAAACACATGTTACCACATCAAATAAATTTGGGTCAATACGTAAAACTTTCTACATACTTGCGAAACTTAGAAAATTATGTTGAGAGACTTGCCCTTCTAGATAGAATTTCAAGGTTGAATACTGACCAATATTTTGGTTGAATTTGGTGATAGTTGGTAATAGTTTCACATCTACTTGAGAGATACTTAAATCAGTTCTAGTTACATGAATCATAGCAAGGTTCAAAAAACAAAAGATCTATTACTCTGAAAACCACCACTCTAAAATTTAAGAGATGCGAGGTAACTGAATTTTAAAATTACAATTCTAAAAACATTAAAAACTATACTTAATGTCTATCAGTTATTAAGGAAACTTTTTTTTTTTTTTTACCTGAACAACAAATGTTTTATCTCCAAACCCTGGTGTCATTCCTAAAATGCTCATGTAAGAAGCTTCATTGATGAAGTTTTCAATCCCATGGAAGACACCACGGCCAGTAGCAGAGATGCGTCCATGGATGCCCCCTTGGCTGATGGGTTTACCAGTAACACAGGCGTGTGCATTAATATCCTGTAAGAGGGAGTAATTGAAAGAATGAAATGTCACGTCCAATTTCTCTGTTGAACGAATACAACGAATTAAAGTCAAAGCACATTCTCATTTAATGCTAATTAGGAGTGTGTGTGTGTATGAATGTATTTAAGGTACACTTTTACCAATAGAGACAACACTCACTTTTTCAGCTTTCTGTTCCTAGAAAATACAATGAAATAGACTATATTTTCTGTGTGTGTGTGTTTTTTTTTTTTCCGAGACAGAGTTTCACTCTTGTTGCCCAGGCTGGAGTGCAATGGCGCTATCTTGGCTCACCGCAACCTCTGCCTCCAGGGTTCAAGCAATTCTTCTGCCTCAGCCTCCTGAGTAGCTGGGATTGCGGGCATGTGCCACCACGCACAGCTAATTTTTTAATTTTAGTAGACACGGGGTTTCTCCATATTGGTCAGGCTAGTCTTGAATTCCTGACCAAAGGTGATCCGCCCACCTCAGCCTCCCAAAGTGCTGGGATTACAGGCGTGAGGCAACGTGCCCGGCAAAGTAGACTATATTTTCTGACAGAAGAAACAGAGTGTAGGGATTGAACATCAAGTAAGTACAAATAACATCACAAAAGTAGAGCTAGCTTACCCTGAAAGCTATCATTCCTTCAACAAGTATTTAAGCACTACTAAATCAAGGTACATACACATCTCATTTACGAGTCTTAAAATCTACTATAAGACTTGAGCATGTCACCAAAACAGAGCCTGAGACAGGAAGAGGCTTTACAATTTTCTTGGATGGGAAAACTCAATGTTGTCTTCTGCCACTTTTTAAGAAGAAGTTTTTAATATAATTTGATACTTAATATATAAGAAGATACTCAAGTTCATCTAAGAGTAGACTTAACGAAAGTATTTAACGAAATATTTTTAAAAAGGTTATGTGTGGGTGAGAGTCCTGTGCTTCTGTGTGAGTAGAGTATCTTTGGTAGCAGTGGTTAGCTCTGCAAAGTGGAGATGGGGTTAGCAGTCTTCACCACCCATCTTTCTGTCCTTTTTCAATTGAAGATGTGCATATATTCTTGTTCAAAAACACATGTAATTAGAAAAAAGAAGAATGGGGCTCAGGAGGGCTTCCCTTCCAAGGCATCAAATATACTATAAACACGGCCACCAGAACACTGCAGAGTAAGCTCATCAGTGGAGCAGGAGAAACTAGAGACAGTCTTATTTTATACAGGCAATCAATATAAAATGAAAATCCATATAAAATTTTAAGTCAGTGGCAAAAGTATGAAATAATAAACTTGTTGAAGTAATTCGCTTTCCATGTAAACAAAATACAATGCCTTACTTTACACCAAACCCCTAACTCCCAACATATCCCTAACGTTCCAGCCAGCTGAATTAAAAAGTGATCTGTTCTTTATCTGCATTGTTTAAATATTTTTACACAGAGAACTTAGAATTATATTATTTGTATAATTACCAACAAAAAGCATGAAAGCAAGGAAGGAAAACACAATCTAGTAAAGTGATTTATAAAATTAGTTTTCCCACAGTTTGTTTTCGTGAATAATTAACACTTATGAATACAGAAATGCAAACTGAGTGCCAAATGCTTTTCAACAGTGAGAATGCAAATGCTGGAGCTGAAGGAAATACTGTCAGGGGTCAGGCCTGGCGCCAAACGCCAGGCTCCCCCAGCATACATAATGGTCCTGAAAGCCCAGAGAAGAATACATTCTCCCACCAACACTGCACTTCTAGGTGGGGCTAGAAGAAAAAGGGCGGCACGTTCCAGTTCACATCTAGAAATGAGTAACAAAAACAACTGCGTCCTTCCCGTAGGCCTTGATTTTAGATTTCTTATCACTGAAAGAAGGAAAACTGTTCATCAGTGTAGTTCAAGGGGCCATGCTTCACCTGAGTCCAGCCTGGCCAACATGGTGAAACACTCTCTCTATTAAAAATACAAAAAAAATTAGCCAGGCATGGAGGCAGGCACCTGTAATCCCAGCTACTTGGGAGGCTAAGGTAGGAGAATTGCTTGAACCCAGGAGAGGGAGTTTGCAGTGAGCCGAGATCAGGTAACAGAGTGAGACTCGGTTTCAAAAAAAAAAAAAAAAAAAAAAAATCAGGAGACCACACCCAGACCTCATTGTCAAATGAGTTCCTGACCTCAGGTGATCCACCTGCTTCCACCTCCCAAAGTGCTGGGATTACAGGCGTGAGCCGCCACGCCCAGCTGGTCTCTTGTACTTTTTAAGCAAGACTCTACATTGAATAGTGCAAACCAGCTGGCGGTATGTTATTTGTAGCTTATTCTCAGTGCTAACAGCAAGATAAAGTCTTCTGAAGCACTGCCCCTTGGACTATACTGGTGAACAGTTTTCCTTAAGTGATAAGAAACCTAAAATCAATGGCTAAGGGAAGGAAGCATAAAAAGGTGACAGGTGGAAAACTGGCCTTTTTGGGAGGGGCAGTTGAAACCACAATTTCTTGAAGGGTCTCTATCGTTCCTGTTTTATTTCAGGGGGTTGTATAATTTACCTGATGTAATACTTATAGATATTTATTTTCTGGTACTTACTAACGGCTATGTACAGTTCTAAGTGCATTAGATTATTATTCATCTAATCCTTACATGAGTCTCACAAAGTAGGTACCACTATTACTGTCATTTTGCATAGGAGGAAATGGAGGCACAGAGACTCCCAGGTCACAGAACTGACGGGTGAAGGTGCCAGGGTTGGACTTCAGGTGGTCTGCCCATGTTCCCAGCCACGGCATGACATCACCTCAGGAAATGTCTCCATTTCCACATTCTTCCTCTTCTCCAAGGCCCGTCTTTTCACTATGAAAAGAATTCCCCAGGCTTTTATTCCCCTGGGGGACTTCACTACCTCTACCACCCTGCATTTCTTCAGCATTGTCTCTCTCTTGCACCAGTGAATCTGTGGCTCACAGCCAGTAAACATGCCAAAAGACAATAAAAACCCTTTTCTTTGGGTAACAGCCACTTTTCAAGCTGTCTTCTTTCTGCTTCTCTCCAGTGCCATTTTTCTTAGTTGGAGGCTATACTTCATGCCCTACTTCCTTCTTCATATCCCCTTGCAGTCTGGGCCCCTGTAGTAGTCTCCTGCCCTCAAGTCTTCCAATGCACACTTAGCTGAGTCACACCTGCTTGAAACTAGCTCTTTGCTGGTTTCCCTGTGTTTTCAGGACAAAGACCAAAGTTCTCACAGTCACCTACCAAGCAGTAACCTGGCCTGACCCTTGTTTCTACTGGCCTTTCTTATATCAGCTTTATCTTTCTCAACTCTGGCTACAATAGTCAGTCCTTAGCCTCCCAAGTTCACCCAGCTTCTGAACTTCAGAACCTTCCCTCAGGTACTTCCTTCTGTTCCAAACACTTGCCACTACCCCTCCCCCAGTCCATGCCCACACACCCGTCTGAGTGCAGACCAGAACGTTTTACCTCCTAGGAGGCCTTTTCTGACCTTACCTTGAAAGGATCGAAAGGATTGGTTGGGTCTGTTATTCTTTTTTATAGCTTCAAAACAACTTCCAGCAATTTATCCCAATTGTAGTGAATACCTTGCTTACCCGTGGCCCTGCATGTAGTAGGTATAAATGTATTTTTTGACTCCATTTCTCTTCCTATTCCTCAAATGTTTCATTTTTTAAGGTTGCACCCCTTTCAGGGACAGGAGCTATGTTTCCTCTCACGTTCAGTTCTATGGTACTACCTCTGCTCAGTCCCCAGATTCAGGTTCTCCTGGTTCTCTGTGACTCAACCTGGTCCCTTTCCTTAATTCCACATATATCCAATCCAGTTTTGCTGAGTCTCTCTGTCACGCGCCTCACACATGCCAATGCTCCTCTCCTGGTCCTCTGGCTCCTGGGCTCGGTGGAAAGGCGCTGACACCACAGGAGGTTCTCTCCTGGCACCAGCACAGCTGGACACTGCTACCAGCCTATTCTTCCCCAGGAAGGATTAGCAAAGTTTCTCCACTGACTACCACGTAAAACACAAACACTGGTGCTTGGTGTTTTTGTCCTGGTTCATCTACCTCTTCATTCTTACTTTCCTTATTTTTTTGAGAAAGGGTCTCTCTCTATTGCTCACGCTGCATCGCAGTGGAGCAACCACGGCTCACAGAAGCCTCAACCTCCCGGGCTCAAGCGTGCCTCCCAGGTAGCTGGGATTACAGGTGTATACCACCATGCTTGGCTAATTTTTGTATTTTTTGGAAAGACAGTGTTTCCCCATGTTGTCCAGGTTGCTCTCCAACTCCCGGGCTCAAGTGATCCACCTGCCTTGGCCTCCCAAAGTGCTGGGATTATGGGAATGAGCCACTGCATCCAGCCTTCACTCTTACTTTCTATTACCTTTATAAATATGCCTTACCTTCAGACAATCTGAACTCTATTGTTTCTCTTCCTCTTATCCACCAAATCTCTAGATGTTCATATTCTACCCATTTTCAAGATCTAGCCCAAATATCTCCTCTAGAAAGTCTTATTTCAGAATTCATAATTTCCACCGTTGTATTACATTATTTCCATACCTTATCTGCTTATGCGCCTTAGTCCCTCTTTAAATGGAAGCCCTCTGAGGGAAAAATCAGAATTGAATGCTTCTTGATGTATGTTCTAGTGTCTTAGCATACAGCGTGGGCTGCCCTGGTCAGTAAGTGTCCTTTCCCAGTGACAAGTATAGGGCAGCATATAAGTAAAGCACCGTTTGTGTTCGTTACGATTTAAGAATAGACAAGTAGACATAAAATAATATGCACATCAAGATTATGATTGAATGACAGAAAAGCCCAGGGATTCTGATATAATCAGTCAAACTGTTAATTCTTGTAGACAGCAAATGCAGAAGCCTCGGGGCTTCTGGTGGGTACTCACATAGTGCCCTATGGTGCTGGCATAGGTATCAGCGATCCAGGACATCTCCCGCTCACCTGTGCTCATGTCTGGGGCAGGCACATCAATGCCAGGACCTGGGGGCACAGGGAAAGAACAGTGCACCAGTTTTTAAGAAAAATTCTTCTCGAACACAAAGATCCTTGCAAGTCTCTGTAATAACCAAGTTACCATGACTAGAAAACTTTAGATCTCATTTAGGTAGCTAATCAAAGTCATAGAAATATTCATTAAGTGTTTCACTATAAAACTTAGACACATACAACATTACCTAATAATTTCTCCCACTGGCATTTACTTGCTCTATGTTTGGAAGTTAGCTATGTACAACAGATACAAGCTACTCCATAGAATTTCTGAGTGTGACCAGAGGATAATCAATTTAGACGCTCTTGACCTCATTTCACTACCATGCAATTAGAGATAAGAGTACCGTTGTGTTCCATATAAGTAGGATTATTATGGTTAGGGAGCTGACATGTATGAGACAGCACAGTAACATGCTGCTTAGTGGGGGTATAAGCCCTCCTTACCAAGTAGAGAAAAAGGGGAGAGGGTCACATTGCTAAAGCAATTGTGTTAAGCCCCATATTATTTTACTTGTGGAAGAACGTGGCTTTGACCTATTATTCGACACTCAGCACATATAAAATTTTAGGCCTTAGCTTTCAGTTCTCCAGATCATAGCAAATTAAAGTTTTAGGCTAACAAATTAGCTTCCAGGCAATAACAGGAATCACTGACTGCACTACTACTGACGGCTACAGTAAGATCTCTGATAAAAACATGTTAAGTGATGCTCACTCAAATCTGTAAAGGTGCAGAAATACTCCTCTCAAACATAGTAAAAATAAAAACAACCTAATTATCTTGTACATCAATTAAATGAACTATGGTATATCTATGCAAAGTACTAAACAGCCATTAAAAAGGGTAACTTGGCCGGGCGCGGTGGCTCAAGCCTGTAATCCCAGCACTTTGGGAGGCCGAGACGGGCGGATCACGAGGTCAGGAGATTGAGACCATCCTGGCTAACACGGTG